>NC_000084.6:54027500-54327500 GCF_000001635.26 Mus musculus
AGCATCAAAGTAAATGGTGAGAAGCTGGAAGCAATCCCACTAAAATCAGGGACTAGACAAGGCTGTCCACTCTCGCCCTACCTATTCAACATTGTACTTGAAGTCCTAGCCAGAGCAACTAGACAACAAAAGGAGATCAAGGGGATACAAATTGGAAAGGAAGAAGTCAAAATATCACTTTTTGCAGATGATATGATAGTATATATAAGTGACCCTAAAAATTCCACCAGAGAACTTCTAAGCCTGATAAATAGCTTCAATGAAGTAGCTGGATATAAAATTAACTCAAACAAGTCAATGGCCTTTCTGTACACAAAGGATAAACAGTCTAAGAAAGAAATTAGGGAAACAACACCCTTCTCAATAGTCACAAATAATATAAAATACCTTGGCGTGACTCTAACTAAGGAAGTGAAAGATCTGTACGATAAGAACTTCAAGTCTCTGAAGAAAGAAATTAAAGAAGATCTCAGAAGATGGAAAGATCTCCCATGCTCATGGATCGGCAGGATCAACATTGTAAAAATGGCTATCTTGCCAAAAGCAATCTACAGATTCAATGCAATCCCCATCAAAATTCCAACTCAATTCTTCAACGAATTAGAAAGGGCAATCGGCAGATTCATCTGGAATAACAAAAAACCTAGGATAGCAAAAACTCTTCTCAAGGATAAAAGAACCTCTGGTGGAATCACCATGCCGGACCTAAAGGTTTACTACATAGCAATTGTGATAAAAACTGCATGGTATTGGTATAGTGACAGACAAGTAGACCAATGGAACAGAATTGAAGACCCAGAGATGAACCCACACACCTATGGTCACTTGATCTTTGACAAGGGAGCTAAAACCATCCAGTGGAAAAAAGACAGCATTTTCAACAAATGGTGCTGGCACAACTGGTGGTTATCATGTAGAAAAATTCGAATTGATCCATTCCTATCTCCTTGTACTAAGGTCAAATCTAAGTGGATTAAGGTACTCCACATAAAACCAGAGACACTGAAACTTATAGAGGAGAAAGTAGGGAAAAGCCTTGAAGATATGGGTACAGGGGAAAAATTCCTGAATAGAACAGCAATGGCTGGTGCTGTAAGATCGAGAATTGACAAATGGGACCTAATGAAACTCCAAAGTTTCTGCAAGGCAAAAGACACCGTCAATAAGACAAAAAGACCACCAACAGATTGGGAAAGGATCTTTACCTATCCTAAATCAGATAGGGGACTAATATCCAACATATATAAAGAACTCAAGAAGGTGGACTTCAGAAAATCAAATAACCCCATTAAAAAATGGGGCTCAGAGCTGAACAAAGAATTCTCACCTGAGGAATACCGAATGGCTGAGAAGCACCTGAAAAAATGTTCAACATCCTTAATCATCAGGGAAATGCAAATCAAAACAACACTGAGATTCCACTTCACTCCAGTCAGAATGGCTAAGATCAAAAATTCAGGTGACAGCAGATGCTGGCAAGGATGTGGAGAAAGAGGAACACTCCTCCATTCTTGGTGGGATTGCAAGCTTGTACAACCACTCTGGAAATCAGTCTGGCGGTTCCTCAGAAAATTGGACATAGTACTACCGGAAGATCCAGCAATACCTCTTCTGGGCATATATCCAGAAGATGCCCCAACCGGTAAGAAGGACACATGCTCCACTATGTTCATAGCAGCCTTATTTATAATAGCCAGATGCTGGAAAGAACCCAGATGCCCCTCAACAGAGGAATGGATACAGAAAATGTGGTACATTTACACAATGGAATACTACTCAGCTATTAAAAAAATGAATTTATGAAATTCCTAGCCAAATGGATGGACCTGGAGGGCATCATCCTGAGTGAGGTAACCCAAACACAAAGGAACTTGCACAATATGTACTCACTGATAAGTGGATATTAGCTCAGAAACTTAGGATACCCAAGATATAAGATACAACTTGCTAAACACATGAAATTCATGAAGAACGAAGACCAAAGTGTGGACACTTTGCCCCTTCTTAGAAATGGGAACTAAACACCCATTGAAGGAGTTACAGAGACAAAATTTGGAGCTGTGACAAAAGGATGGACCATCTAGTGACTGCCATATGCAGGGATCCATCCCATAATCAGCTCCCAAACGCTGACACCATTGCATACACTAGCAAGATTTTGCTGAAAGGACCCAGATATAGCTGTCTCTTGTGAGACTATGCCGGGGCCTAGCAAACACAGAAGTAGATGCTCACAGTCAGGTAATGGATGGATCACAGGGCTCCCAATGGAGGAGCTAGAGAAAGTAGCCAAGGAGCTAAAGGGATCTGCAACCCTATAGGTGGAATAACATTATGAACTAACCAGTACCCCGGAGCTCTTGACTCTAGCTGCATATGTATCAAAAGATGGCCTAGTCTGCCATCACTGCAAAGAGAGGCCCATTGGACACGCAAACTTTATATGCCCCAGTATAGGGGAACGCCAGGGCCAAAAATGGGGAGTGGGTGGGTAGTGGATTGGGGGGGGGGTGGGTATGGGGGACTTTTGGGATAGCATTGAAAATGTAAATGAGGAAAATAATTAAAAATAAAATAAAATTAAAAAAAAAAGAAAAAAAAAAGAAAAGTGCAAGGTATTTTATCTACACAGTTAGGGACAGAGAGCAGTGCGGAACAGAGGAAAGTCTGACCCTGTGCATCTTTTTTTTTCTTTTTTAATAAAAAATGTATTTACTTAGAAGCATTCAGAATGTCAACAAAAGAGCCGCTTTTTTCCCCCAATTACAGAGTGGTATTCAGGTAACAGAACAACAATTATCTTCGTATAAGCTGCATCAGAGACAACTGAAGATGAAAAAAATAAAACCAAAAGAAAACAAAACAAAACAAAAAACCCCAAAACCAAACTACTGTCTCCATATATAACTAATTTGTGCTGTGCACGAGCAAGAACCTGCTTTAAATTTCCATGCCAATTTACAACCCCCAGACTGTACCAGGCAAGGTTAGTGGCTATTGAAAATACCACCAGGACAGGGCTATCTAAAGACACATTCGGTAGTGTGTTAACTATACAAAAAAAGACACTGTACAGTTTAAAAATAAATCTTACACAGCCTTACATTTCAATTTGTTTCTTTAAAGGAGTGAGTTGTGTACAGGGGGGGGGGTGTTAAATGCTTTATAGACAAGAAAAAAAACGGCACTAGACCAACTTATTAATCATCATCTTCATCTTCCTCATCCTCTTCATCCTCCTCCTCATCTTCCTCTTCCTTCTTTTTCTTGCTCTTTTCAGCCTTGACCACACCCTTTTCGCTGCATCAGGTTTTCCTTTAGCTCCGTAGGCAGCAATATCCTTCTCATACTTCTCCTTCAGCTTGGCAGCCTTCTTCTCATTGGGCTGCTTGTCATCCACTGCAGTGTTGTTCCACATCTCTCCTAGTTTCTTTGCAACATCACCAATGGACAAGCCAGGATGCTCGCCTTTGGTTTTGGGGTGGTACTCAGAACAGAACAAGAAGAAGGCCGAAGGAGGCCTCTTGGGTGCATTGGGGTCCTTGAACAACTTCTTGGTCTCCCCTTTTGGGGGATGTAGGTTTCTATTTCTCTTTCATAACGAGCCTTGTCACCCTTTGCCATATCTTCAAATTTCCCCTTTTCTTTAGCAGACATGGTCTCCCACCTCTCTGAGCACTTCTTGGAGAACTCTGAGAAGTTGACAGAAGCATCCGGGTGCTGCTTCTTTTGCTCCTCCCGGCAGGTTTGCACAAAGAATGCATATGAGGACATTTTGCCTCTCAGCTTCTTAGGATCTCTTTTGCCCATGTTTAGTTGATTTTTCCTCCATGAGGCACAGAGTCACCCAGTGCCCATCTGGCTCTCGTTGCCCCGGTGCTGTCTCTATGGAGCTCAATGTACCGTAATGGCTGTGAGAGCAGGAGCCAGACCAACCCTATGCATCTTAAGGACATTGGTGGCCTCTGATGCTCTCTAGCCTAGCGTGTGAAGACTCTGTCATCTGCTCTCATCTTCATTTGTCACCTCAGTTATTTTTTCATTTGGAAATTCCCCCAGAGGACAAAGTTCTGTTGTATAAAGAGGTGGTTTGGTTTCTTAATTTCTTGCTTTTATGCATCCTGGAAGTCATGGGAGTGGATGACATAATTCTAGCCACAGGAGTAATGATATAATTTAAAAAAAACCAAAACCAAACAGAACAAAACTATACAAACTCCTTTGTGCCCATTGCTTCTGATGCTGTTTTTCTGAAGCTTGAGTTTCAAGTTAAGTTGCTGTGTTGTATTTGAACAAATCTGACAAAGTAAAGACTGGTGAGTGATTGGATTGTTTTAGTGATCATTCAGGCAGCAGTGAGGTTGCTTTTACCTATCCCACCTCCCAAGTCCTGGTGACTGAACCTTGGGACCCGTATATGCTAGGCAAGCACTCTGCTCACTGGTTTTGTTTTGAGACAGGGGCTGGCTGAGTTGGTCTGAGTAGCCTTAAACTTAGCATTAGGGCTGGCTGCTCACACCTGTCTTTTTCCTGTTTCAGTCTTCTGAGTGGTCAGAATTACAAGCATATACCCAGACCAGGCTTGCTTTTACACACTAATGACATGGATTCAGGATATGTAATTATTGTGGTTAATCATGTGTGTTGCTTTTTGCCTATTTTACTTAAAATCCCCATTAGAAGTGTCTAGCCTACCCATACTCTAACTTTCTAGGATTGTATACGTACCTAGAAATATGTATTAAAATAATGTCAAGACATAGAGTGAAATGAGATATTGGGGACTGTGGGCTAGCACAGCAGACTTGTCCTATGTAATTAGAACCCAGTTGGTCTCTAAACAGAACCATTTTGAATATATGTGAATACAGATTTGTGTACCTTAATGCACTTAAATGGAGTCTAGTTTAGATTTTAAAAACATACTTATTTTGATAACTTATTTTTAGATTTGTAAATTACATTATTTAATTATTTTGTAAACATGGGTGTTTTACCTGCATGTATTACACCACATGCATGACTGATACCTTTAGAGGTTAGAAGAATACAGAAGATCCCTTGAAATTGGAGTTACAAATCATTGTGAGCTGTGTGGGGGTTCTGGGAATTGAAACTGGGTCCCCTGGAAGAGCAAAAAAAAAAATGCTCTTAACTGTAGAGCCAACTCGACTTTAACACTTGGAGCCTTGGTTTCTACATTCACAATACCCAGGGTTGTTTTTACATGGATGCTCTAAGACTGGTCCTTAAGCAATATTTTACTAACCTTAATTAACAGTGTGTGTTCTAGACAAGAGTCAGATATAGCTGAAGTCTGATCAACAACCAACAATAGCACTTCATACTTTTCATAGGAGTCTCTTTTCAGAGTCGCCTGTATCCCCTATACAATACTGTTTACAAAGGATGGGTTCAGTTCTCTAAATTTATCATCAGTTATAAAGTATACTTTTCTGGTTGGCAGAGTTCCCAAGTTCAGACTCACCCAGTCATAAGCAGATCCACAGAGGAAGAAACGGTGTTAAGCTATAGGTAAGAAATGTACAAGCATGACATAAGAGTTAGTGTGACCTGGAGAAACCTGGAAGTCTGGGTTGAGAAGTTTCCCACACTAATTCTTCCGTTAATGGTGGCTTCATGTTTCCAAGAGAAGGAAAGGTGTTATCTAGGGACCTCATGACTTCTGACCCTCCACTCTGCCTTCTCCACTGATACGTTTGTGGCTGACTTAGCAAATCCCTTTATACTCTCTACTTTCTGCAATAAAATGTCTTCTCAGGAGGAAACTGGAAGTTTTCATAAAAGCAAAAACCCAAGAAATGAGCCAAAATTTAGCCCTTAGCCAGGAGGTCAAGATAGGTATGTGATTTTATACTAATATACTCATATGGACTAGATTTCCAAAGTAGAGAAGGTGGCAGGTCATGTTTGAAAATAGTCCATATTAGAATACACACATCTGTACATATGCACATGCACACATAAAGTTCTAGTTTAGAGTGACTCTCTATGTTTTTATAACTATACTTTAATTTTTTAGCATTTTGGACATGGGTTAAAATATGAACACACACACACACACACACACACACACACACATATATATATATACATACATACACACAGACATATATATGTATATATTAACATGATCAAAAATTATTGCAATGACCAGATGTATCATAGTGTCAAACATTGTGGACACTGGCTGTCTATCAACCAGGCAGCTGCCAATATTCCGTGTAGTACTCACTTGTTACACTGTTCTGCTTCGTAGTTTCTGATGTGGGGACTCTGGTTCCAAACTCAGTCACCATCAAGTGTATTCTCTCTAAGCGAGGACTGCTTTGCAAATGCTTCTGAGCTAGAGTCTGAGGTTTGGAGTCTTTTTGGAATAAAAAAATATAACATCACACCTCAAGCAAAGCTCTAACAAGGGTTTAGTTACATTTTGTCCAACATGTCCAGGAAGTTAAAATATATCACATATATAAAAATTCCAAAAAAGAGAATAGTTGTATTTCCATTAGAACAAACTCTTTCTCATTATTCTTCTATTTCATTCTAATAGCCACTGAATGCATTCCTTCTGATTCCTCTTCTTTCTTTGATTCTTAGCTATGATTACCTACTCATTCTCTCAACCAAATTTAGTTTTAATTTTGTTGAGCTCTGAAACAAATTTCTCCCGAGACTTTCACTATGTGCAGATTGGTGCTATGGCTGTACAGACCTTTAGGAAATATTCTCTACTATTTCCTTCTATCCCTCATCAGACAATTACTCTTTCTCATACATCTAACTATCATAACCTACAGTTTTGGCACTTATGTAGCTACGACAGTTGAACACATTTGAAGGGAAACACACGTATTCAGTGCTTTATCACCGATTCATTCTTCTGTTACTCCATCAATCTGTAGTTTATTTTTAAAAAAGATTTATTTATTTATTTATTTATTTATTTAATTTGTATGAGTGCACTGTTGCTGTCCTCAGACACACCAGAAGAGGGCATCAGATCCCATTACAGATGGTTGTGAGCCACCATGTGGTTGCTGGGGATTGAACTCAGGACCTCTGGAAGAGCTGAACCATCTCTCCAGCCCCTGTAGCTTATTTTTTAAAAATGCATTTCAAGGCAAAGTACAGATAACAATGTGACTCTCCCCCAAAGCACCAGCACACATATCATTTACCAGAATTTAGGGTTGTTTATAGCTTTTATTCCTTGAATTAAGAAGTAGATGCAGAGGCTGGGGAAATGGCTCAGTTGGTTAACTGCCTTCTAAATAGCATGAGGACCTGAGTGTGAATCCCCAGCACCCACACAAAAAGCCAGTACTGGAGAGTGGAGGCAGGGGGATCCCTGGGACGTCTTGCTTCCTCAGCTCTGTTGCATCAACATGTTCCACATTCAGTAGAACATGTAAGAACAAGCAAGGTGGCAAGCAATCAAGGAAGACACCCAACCCTCACCTCTGATCTCCACACACATGCATGTGCGCCCACACAGCACACACCACACACATGAAGATATACACACAGTAGGGGACTAACATGCCTCCGATCTTCCCAGGGCAGATCCACCGAGTGTGATAAAACTAAGTGGAAATTGTCACAGGACTCTAGCAGGTGAGAAAATTTAATATTAGAACACATGCCTTTGCTCACCAAGGAGCAAAGGGAAATCAAGGTGTCACTTCTAGAAAACAGGACATTTTCGTCTCAGAGAGAACATACTGTCGAGTAAAGGTGTGATAAGGTTTTGTTTTTGTTTTTTGTTTTTTGTTTTTGCTTTTTGTTTTGGGGGGATGGGGAGGATGTTTGTCCTAAGTTCTAAGAGAAAGGTGACTAAGACATACATGATGTGATAATGAATCGATTATCCATTTAGTTGAATTAAGACATGCTTAGATAGATGCTGAAGAAATGGCTCAGTGGTGCTCGATGATCTTGCAGAGGATCTGTTTGGTTCCCAACACTGGTGATGGTGGCTCACAACTGCCTGTAGCTCCAGCTCCAGGCAAGATGGCCGCTTTGGGTACTTGTGCATACCTGCACAGAGATATGTACACATGCACGTACTTTACAAACAGGAATTCTCAGATGTTTAACGGAGCATACTGCTGTGTGTGTGTGTGTGTGTGTGTGTGTGTGTGTGTGTGTGTGTGTGAGAGAGAGAGAGAGAGAGAGAGAGAGAGAGAGAGAGAGAGAGAGTCTTCAGTGATAATGTGACAGTGAGCAGATGTAGTGAATTCACTTATTGTGATGAATTGTATATACTTGGCCCAGGGAGTGGCACTATTAGAAGGTATGGTCTTGATGGAGTAGGTGTGCCACTGTTGGCATGGGCTTAAGACTCTCACCCTAGCTACCTGGAGGTCAGTCTTCCACTAGCAGCCTTCAAATGAAGATGTAGAACTCTCAGCTCTGCCTGCACCATGCCTGCCTGGACATTGCCATGCTCCTAACTTGATGATAATGGACTGCACCTCTGAACCTGTAAGCCAGTCCCAATTAAATGTTGTCCTTAAAAGAGTTGCCTTGGTCATGGTGTCTGTTCACAGCAGTAAAACTCTAACCAAGACAATTATCCTTTGGTGGACCTTATAATATGATGGTATTAGTGGGAGAGGGGAATGGGGAAAGGTGGAGGTGGGGCCCAGTGGGAAGGAGTAGGTCATTGGGGATGGTACCCTGGCCTCTACCTGCATTGCCTTTCTCTCTGACTCCAGGCCAGCACATGGGGAAGGCTTTTGTATATCACATGCATGTGATACCAGGAGGTCGCATGCAAGCACATGGGGCCAAGTAACCCAGGACTGGAACCTGTGAAACATGGGCCCAAATAAGTCTCCTCTTACCCTCAAAATATTTATGTCAGACATTTAGTCACAATGACAAAAATCTACTGCACAGGAAGAGTCCAGAGAACCCACTCTCTGCTTCTTGACACAGAAAGAAAATCATAAACAGAAGAAAGAATGCCAATTCATGAATCACATTGAAAAATGTGTCCTCTTCTTTTGGGTCATTTGTTGGAGCAACCCCAAAGAGCTCCCACCACTAAAAAGACACAACCACAGCCTGAGAACTGCAGCATTTCTTTCTGCCTCACCATGAATGCTGGTAAATCCCTGCTCTTTGCCTTGGGTACTTCCCCTCCTTTCTGCAATCTTGAGAAATAAATATTTCCTTACAAGTTTTCTTTTGGGTTGTTGAATATTTGCTTTGATAAGAATAATTGAAGATGTGGGAAAACCCTTCATTACCTTCCAGAGTTCCATAAATAAGGCACACATTCCATAAATATTTGTTGAACTGAACTATATTTAATCAACATCTGTTTAAGGCAAATAAATGGAAAACATTATTCACTGGTGTCCAAGACACTTCTTCGTTTGACTTTAATGAGAGTGAGTCGTGACGTAGTCTAAAGAAGAAACTATATTTAACAATGATAACATCTTGTGAGTGTCACCTTCTAAAATAGAATCTCCGAAAAGAGATTTCATTCAAATAAATCAGTACTTCTAAATATTAAAAAGGTAATGAATCACAGTCTGAATTTGGGTTTGTACAGTTAGTTTTTAAATTTAATTATGTGTGTGTGTGCACACGTGCCTGCGGATGGAGGTCAGAAAGAGCATGTTGGATCCTCTGGTCTGGAGTTTCAGGGAGTTCTGAGCTGCCTGAAGTGGGTGCTAGGATTTATGCTTAGGTCATTTGCAAAGACAATTTTTCTGTGAACTCCACCCCCTCCGCCCCTTGTTACACTTTCCCGTAAATTTGAAGATGTAAAATGCACACTGTAGGCTGCATGAGTGTAGTGGTGGCTTGGAGCTAGCTTACACAATGAGTGGGAGTCATATTACACATATTTACCCAACTCTGTCAGTAATTCAAAGCTGGTCATGCGGGAGGTCATGTCTACACAATAGAAGTAAGTAAATACTGCTCATATAGTAGGATTTTTCCGCTTAGAGAGCACTTGTGTGACACTTATCAGCCTGGGACTGGAATAGTCCATTCTAAAACCGACTATTTAATAGGCTAAAATACACCAAGGAGGGCTGACATTCTTGGCAGGGGAATCAGGACAGCATAATATTTTGACCTTGTAAGCTGGTCATTTGTTATGGTTCATATTTCTTTGTAGGTATATGTGTGTGTGTGTGTATGCATGTATGTATGTGCATATGTGTGCATGTATGTGTATGCATGTGTATATGTACATATCATATGTGTGTATGTAGGTGTGCATATATGTGTGTGAATGTGTGTATATGTGCATGTATGTGCATATGTGTGTATGCATGTATGTATATACATATGTGTGTGTGCACGTGTGTGGTGAATGTGTGTATGTATTTATTTTCATATGTGTGTATGTATGTATGTATGTATGTATGTATGTATGTATGTGTGTGTAGGCCAGAGGACAAGTTGAGTGTCATTCACTTTTTTTTTTTTTTTTTTGAGATACAGACTCTCACTGTATCTGGAGCTTGCCTGTAGGTTAGGCTACCTGGTTGGCAAGCCCCCAGGATCTGTCTGCCTCTACCCCCTAGTGCCTGGATTACAGGCATGTGCCACACCATCAGGCTTTTACTTGGGCGCTGGAAATGGAATTCCTGTAACTCTAGCTTGTGTATTAAGTAGTTTACTGGCTGATCTGTCACCCCAGCCCTAGGTCTCACATTTCTTGCTGAGTCCTATGATACACTCTTCATATCTCCAGCATGCCTCTGGGTATCATGAGATTCCAGCCCTCTAATGTGCCTGGGTTATTGAACTTCAGGTCCTCGGTGCTCAGCTTTTTAGCCTCTCAGCTGCTGTTTCCAGCTGTGCTTTTGGTAGACCGACAGCTGTCAGCTCACTTAGAAGAAAGATCCTCTTACAGATCTCAGGATCTTTCTGCTGTGGCCCCCGCTCTTTGAGAGTTTGCTTTGCTGTCTCAGTCTTTTGGTTGCCAAGATTTGGATCTCTGCCATGTCAGACCTTTAGGACCACTGCTTTTTTGGAAAGTGTATTTGTCCCTCATCTCTGAAGCATCGGAAATGTTCTGAGGTGGGGAAAAGTCATGCTGTCTGTAAACTTTGTTTGCTGTCACATAGACCCCCCCCCCCCACTGGAGTACCCTGTCGCTGACTTCTATGGGGCGTCTAAACAGTTTTCAATGGTGTTCAGTCTCAAGAATTTCTTTGAGTTGGAGAATTGATCCAGCACTTGCCATAGTCAGGCTTAAAATCTGAAAGGAAGGTTTTTTTTTTTTTTTGCTAGAAACTGTTGGATTTTTAATGAAACTAATTTCAAAACCCACTCAGGAATGGGGGCGCAGAGACAAGGATTATGGAGCATGGTTTCCTGTATCTTAGTGCATTTTAGAAACTTAAACATCTTGAAACCCAGGGGGCTGGAAAGATAACTAGTGGCTAAGGACGCACGCTGCTCTTGCAGAAAATTAGAGTTTGGTCTGAGTATCCACACTGGGTGGTTCGCAACTGCCTGTAACCCCAGCTCAAAAGAGAACTGTCCACTTCTGGTCTCCATAGGTATCTGCACTCATGTGTGTTGCTTTTTGCCTATTTTACTTAAAATCTCAATTAGAAGTGTCTAGCCTACACATACTCTAACTTTCTAGCATTGTATACATACCTAGAAATATGTATTAAAATAATGTCAAGACATAGAGTGAAATGAGATATTGGGGACTGTGGGCTAGCACAGCAGACTTGTCCTATGTAATTAGAACCCAGTGTAGCCATTGGTCTACACACAGACATAGTCATAGACACAGACAGACAGACAGACAGGCAGACAGACAGGCAGACAGGCAGACAGGCAGGCAGGCAGGCAGGCATGTGCATGCATGTACACACACACACACACACACACACACACACACACACACAATTAAAGTAAACTAATCTGAAGGACATTGAAATTCAGAACCTAAAAGTTGTGTGAAGCCTTTCTTTGCATTTATCCTGTCTTCCTATGGCAAACTGCTTCTGCTCTTCTGAACCTTCTGTGATAACATCCTTGATCTGGGGTAAGATACTTCTGCATGCTTTAAGTTCTTTATTGGAAAATAGAGACAATATTAATTAATTATTATTCAAGGATGTTCTGATGATGTAAGTAAGGAATGCGATTGCCAGGTTATTTGAGTTATGGGTGGTAAAAACTCATGGCGTGGGGTGGGGGGAGACCAGTAAAAGCTCAAAATGTCTCATGAATTAAATACCTCATAATTATTCTATTAGTATACTTATTTTCCAATATAGACATTTTCAATTATGAATGTATTTTTAAAGCGAAACATCAGTCGTGTCCTGCAAGCTTTGGCATGTGATGTTTTGTGGTTTTGTTTTCATTTGTCTCAAAATACTTTCATTCTCTTGTAACTTTTTTTTCCTGAGACTCTTTGGCTGTTTAGAAGTGTGCCTTTTAATTTCCACATGTTGGTAAATTCCATACATTTCTGCAATTACTGATTCCTACTTGCTTCCATTTTGGCCAAAGAATACATGTTGTTAATTTCAACCCTTTTACATTTCCTCAGGCCTTTGTGTGTGTGCTCAGGAGTACGATGAGTCCAGAACAGAGTCATCTGTATGTTTTTGACATAGATCAGAGTTCTACTATTGGCTCTGTGTTCTCTAGATGTCTGCTAGTGCTAACTGCTTCACCATGCGGTGGTTGCTCTGTCTGGTTGTTCCATCTGTTACTGAAAGTATGTCGTGGACGTCCCCAGATATTACTCTTCAATGCTTTCCTTCAAATCTGTCAGCTTTCCTGCGTATATTTTGGGTTTGTATAGTAAGGTGGAAATTTCTATAATTTTGACTTATAGATATATGAACCATTTTACCATTATACGATGTCTTTATTCATATGGGGGAAAAAGTTTGCCTTGAATCATTTTGTTTGAGATTAGAAAAGTCACTCTAGGTTTCTTTTGGCTTCTGGGTACCACATTGTACCATTTCTCATCCTTTTCTGCAGTTTTGCAGATTTTATGCTACAGTGTTTCACAGAGTTGGATCATGTCTCTTTTGTGTGTGTATCTATGTGTGAGTTATGTATATCAGTGATGTGTATGGATCATATGCATGCGTGCACGCTTGAGTGCACATGAGCACATGGCCGTGGTGGACACTGAGTGTCCCTCAATATTGCTTTCCTCCTTTACTGACTGAGACAGGCTCTCACTGAACCTGAAGTTCACTGTCTGTCTAGACTCTCTGGTCAGTGAGCCTCAGGGATCTATCTGCCTGTCTGTCTTCCCAGTGCTAGGTTTACAGATGTGGCCATTAGGGATCTAAATGCAGGTCTTAAACAGCAAGAGCTTACCTACTGAACCATCTCCGCATCTCCTCAACTCCTGTGTTTTTAAAGTTCCATTCTACCAATATCTGCTTTTTGCTTTAGAGCATTAATAGTTTCCTATAGCGTCTATAACAAATTATACAAGCTTGTGGCTCAAAGCAAAACCAGTTTGTTCTATTTTATTATGAAGCCACAAATCTGAAATCTAGCATGCCTTTACTCTTGCAGTAGGGTGAGCAATCCAGTCCTTGTTTCTCTCCCCTGAGGGCTGTCACCATTCCTTGTTTAGTCCTCACATGATTTCATTCTCCAGCTGGATCTCCGGTGGACATCACAGCCTCTCCTCCCTTGCCTCTGTAGGGACCTTAACTACAGACTTATTAGGCTCATTTGACCTCTTTAATTTACATTTTCAAAAATCATTTTCCCAAATGAGGTAACATACAGTTTCTAAGAATTAAGACAGCCACAAACATTTAGGGTTACCATTCCGTTTAATATAATTTTCTTATGGATTCCCCCAAATTCATGACACATCACAGATATTAAAGTAGCCTGACCTCATCCCCATGACTCCAGGATGTCCAGTGCACTATCATACCATCTAAATGCCCCAGATTTTGTCTAAGCACTATAATCTTAAAAGGTCCAAATTCCTTCTTATAATTTATAGTAATCAGATATGGCTGAGACTATGAGTATGATCCATCTAGGGACAGATTTGGCTTATTATTTCCACACACACACACACACACACACACACACACACACACACACACACACACACACACACATATTCATATATATAATCTGTAGTGGTTTCCCTAGTGGTTAAAATAACAGTTTAACAAAAACGAATCTGGTTAACATTAATGCCAAACTAGTTTTAATGGTATGTAGGCTTTGTACACCTGTAAGTCCTTTCCTGTAAGTCCTTTCTTTGTTCACTTCTTTATGTAATTGTATAATTGTAATTGTACAGCTAAATGTATCTTAACACAACCTAAGTCTATAAACATAGTTTTACAATCATTGCTTTGTACAGTTGTCATATAAATCAGATGGGGGAAACAGTTATAAAAATGTATTTGACTGTCTGAGATTTTCCTGTTTTTTTTTTCATCTATTTTTTTTCTTTTTTAATCCTTCACCATTTTCTATAGGTTTCCAAAATGGACTGTGCCTAGACTCTTAGCACTTGGGAGTCCTTTGACTCAGGTATTTGGGTCTTCAGCAAGAAGATCTGACCATCAAGTAATGAGGGTAACCAAGAGTAACACCAATAGTCTATATTATTTTTGAGTGTCTATGGGAACCCTACTGACTTAGCAATTAGAAAACCAGGCAACCAATAAGTGTGTCTGGGCTTTTTGTTTAAAAAAGCCTATTGTATCTAGAGGAGGTAGTACCCCTGTTATGGGTTAACTCCATTTAAACTCTTTTCATATATATGTGTGTTTATGTGTATATGTTAGGGAGCTTCTACAGCATGTGAGTTTCCATGTGGCACTTTCAAAGGCCTTTAGTATTAGTTATTCCTCTTCATAGGTACCCCTCAATCCTGATGTCCCAACTTCCCATCCCATTTAACGCTGCTCTCTTTATTGAGGAATCTAAACTGTTAATACTCAAGCTTTTATTGTAATATGTGTGTTAATTGCTGTCATATTGATTCACGATATCTCTCTGACCTCTTTTGATTGACTGTCCTGGTGTTGTTCATTTATTCTCTATGATTTCTTGGCTGTGTTTATCTAGCAGACTGCAGTATTCCTTCCAGTATTCCCTGTGAAGCTGGCTTAGTGGCCATAAGTTCCTTTGTTCTGTTTTTATCACAGGAGTTTTAAATTCATCCTTCAGATTTTATAGATAGTTTTTCTGGGTATAATAGTCTAGCCTGATACATGTGATCTTTCTAACTAGTCTTCTTGCTCTGCTATTCTGTTTTTCATGTGGCCCATTCTATTGATATAGTTTTTGGCTGATGTTTTATTTGGCTTACTGAGTTTTTAATTTTTGGCATCATTTCAGGCTCTTCTTCAATGCTTCTCTTTATTAAATTCTATTTTCACATCTTGTATTGACTTCCTTAATTCAGTCATATCTTTTTCTTTTCTTTGAGTTGTTTGAACACAGTTATTATCATTCTTTTGAATTCTTTGTTGGAAAGTTCATTGAGAGCCTTTTCAACATAGTTTGTTACTATGGAATTAGTGATTTTTAGGTGAGATATGGTGTCTTTGATTATCACATTAACTATGATGTTATTCCTAGATTTTCACATCCTTCTAGTTAGTTTGTTTAGTGGGAGTGTGGGCCTGAACCTAGTAATTTGGGAACTACTTACCTCTCAGTGCTAGGGGAACTTTGGAGGTGTGGGCAGGGGGTCCATAGTTGGAGATCCCTTCCTAGTAGGCAAGGGATATATCTAGATCTCTGGGAGCTAGATAGACCAGGAAGGGTGGACTAAGTAGTCAGGGCCTGGTGGGCCCTTTCATACTGCCAGTGGAGACTGGGCTGACTGAGACGTATGAGCCAAGCACCATTCTCTTTTTATAGAATGGGGTGTTGCTCAAGTTTATGATGCAAATGAAAGCCAATCAGATCTTTAAGTGAAATTTATTTTTTGTGTTTTGCTAGCTGTGATTCTTTCTTAATCCTATGAATTTGCCTCAATTAAAAAAATAATCACCTTTGCAAAGTACTATCTTTCATTATAATAATTTAAAAGTAATTTCAGGCTGGGCAGTGTTGTTGTACTCCTTTAATCCCAGCACTCAGGAGGCAGAGGCAGGCAGATCTTTAAGTTAAAGGCTAGCCTGATCTACAGAGTGAGTTCCAGGACAGCAAGGCTACACAGAGAAACTCTTGTCTCAAAAAAATGTAGTAATTTCAGTATACATTTATTCTTGTATAAATGTTTACTATATTTTTGTAGACTTTGAAACTGTATGTTACTATATTGTGTATAGCTGTTTCGCTCAACTTTAAGGTTCTGGGGTGCTTTGATATAACATGGGTCAAATTTATTTATTCTCACTATAGAGAATGTCACACTCAGTCATTGGTTAATGAGCATTAATCTATTTGCAAGACTTTGCGCCCACAAGCAATACTGCTAAGAATATTCTTATGTAGGTCTCCTGGGGTTTGTGAGCAAGTGTTTACAGAGGACTAGACAGTGTAAGTCCAAAATTTAAAAGCTGAATACATCCGCATTGCTCACTTTCTTTATTATAGGCCAGTACAAAATCTCCCTTGTAGACAGTGTGTAAATGTAATTATTCCACATTATCACCAGTCTTTGAGGTTGTCTGACTTCAAAATGCTTGCAGTCTAATGGATATAAAATTATACCTTGCTGATTTTTTAATCTGCACTTTGCTTCTAGCTTTGGGGATAAACCCATTCATATAACTTTGCGGGTTATCCAGATTTTCTCTTGCTTCTTATATTCTTTGCTCTCCTATTACAAAAAAAAATATTAGCCCTTTCTTTCCCATTAGTTTATGAGCATGTTCTATGTCTCCTGAATACAAATTATCTACTGAGCATGTGCCATCCCCCAATTTGCAACTTGATTATGGTTGTGTTTGCAGAAGCTTTTAATTATTCCGTAGTAAAAATAGCAATAAAGATTTAGGATTGTATCCTGCTTAAGAAAATCTTCCCCTCTTCAACCTCCTACAGACACTCTCCTCTGCTTCATTATTTGACCCATTACTGATTTTTATTTTTAGAATGAGGTAAAGAGCTCATTTAATCTTATATCAAATTCACGAACCATTTATTGACTAGCTCCTCTTTTCCCCTTGCCTTCAGCTTAGTGTGGTGGTGCTGAACTGTGATGTGTAATGATGGTGATCTTTCTCTGTCTTCTTCACCCACATATCCCATGCACTGGAGACAATGACTAGACACAGAAACTATCAGCACTTACTAGTGAATGAATGAAAGAGGGTGTCTCTGTTGTAGAGCATAAGCCAACATGGCTTCCAGGGCATTTAAAGGTGCCCACCTTTAAATGTGGTCTTTCTTTATGCTCACCTGCAGTCAGGTCCCCCAAGGGCCACAGATATCCTAGACTACTTGATCTGAGAGAAATAGCCACAGAAATGCCATCTCTTCTAGTGAAAGGAAAAAAAAAAACTGTTCCATTTAATCAGTTGTGATCGCAGAATTTATTAAACAGGCTTTTGCAGTAACATCCGGTTCTAGGAAAGAGAGAATGACAGATGAAATTCAATTGTTCAAGTGTGTGTGTGTGTGTGTGTGTGTGAATGCTGGCGTGCATGCATGTGTTCACAGTACATGTAGAGAGCAGAAGAGAACCTTGGGTACCCATTTTCAAGTACCTTTTACCTATTGTCTGATGTAGAATCTCTAATTTGCCTAGAATTTTGTCACATAGTCCGAGATATCTGACCCACAAGGCTCCAGGGAACTATCTTTCTCCACTTCTCATCTGGCCATATATGGGGTTATAGGTAGGCTCTACTACACCTAGAGTGCATACATACTCCATAATACATAGACACACATATACATACATGCATACATACATACATACATACACATGCATGCATGTATACACACACACACACATACACACACATACACAGCTTTTTAAATTAAAATATAATTATATCATTTTCCCTCTTTCTGTTCCTCCCTCTAAACTCTCTCTCTAAATCATGGCCTGTTTTTCTTTATGTGTGTGTATGTGTATGTGTGTGTGTGTGTGTGTGTGTGTGTGTGTATGTGCGTGATTTTCTAAACATATTCATACATTCTTCTCAATTCGTACAATTATGCATATGTATATATACATACATACATACATATATATATATTTTTTTTTTTTTTTCAAGGCTGACCACTTGGTGCTGGAGAGCCAGCAGAGGGACTCCTCTCTGAGGAAGACTGCTTTTCCTACACTCAGCATCCATGAGCTACCTGCAGTTCTTTGTGCAGGGTTAGGGCCTTGTGAGAGTTCCCCCTTTCATGTTAGCCCATCTCTTAGGTGTTGTCCTTGTTCAGGTCTTGTTTAGGCATCCACCTTTTGAAGAAGGGTGGAGCTTCCCTGACATGCCTTGGAGACTGAGTTCTCAGGAGATCAGATCTTCCGGCAGACTTGCTGTTCGCTTTGCTCTCGCATCTTTCTGCCCCATCTTCTGTAATGTCCCCTGAGCCTTAGGCGCAGGGCGTGTGCCTTAGACAGAGCAGCTGAGGCTTGGCACCACATGATCTCTTGTTCTTTGCGTTTCGATCTGCTGTGGTTTTCTGTAATGCTGCAAAGTGAGGCTTCTTTGATGAGGAGTGAGAGCTGCACTTACCTGTGGGTATAAGGGTAAATATATAAAATGCAGTTAGAATTATTCTGGCTTAATAAAGTCACAGGTGTAGGTTTTCCTCTGAGATTCATGACCCCACTAGCCATGGGTTGTTGTCTAGGTTTCCAGTACCAGGTAAGTGTTCCCTCTTGTTTAGTGGGCCTTAAGTCCAATTAGAGAGATGTTGGTTACTGTAAGTGTATGCATGTCATTTTTGCACACAGAACTACCATACCATGCTGGTCATTGTCATAGTTCACAGCTGTCACAGCAGGGTAGGACTGTTGCTTATTTTTCTCCCTTGGAAGCCCACATGGCACCTTCTAGCAGCATGAAAGCTACTCCTCAGGTCAGACCCAACCTTAATCTTCCAGGTCCTGTGTCCTTTCTTCTAGGAGACAACCAAGAGTAACAGCCATCACCTACAATGTTTTAGGAATCGACTGTATTGTCCTGATCATCAACTCAAAAGAGGTTTCTAGTATTTGGGGATTTGGTTTGATATGTCTCTTGAGTAGAGCATTGTCAGCTCAGGTGGAAATTTTTCATTTAAAATATATATGTATACATATCAATTTATATGTAGTGTATGTAATTTTAGGTGAATATACAAATCTATGATTCCTTAAGATTTTTTCGACATCTTTACTGTTATTTTACCCTCCCTCTCTCTCCTTCTGTACTGCCCTCCCTATTTTCTCCTTTATTAAAGCCGCTTTTTTGTTTTTGTTTTTCCCATTTCTCCCTCCAAATCATTATACCACCCCCTCTTTGTTCTTTTCTGGCTCCTATGGGTGATCCAGCTCACGTATACTTATCTGAAGAGTTGGAGTTAGGAACCACAGATAAGAGAGAGCCATATAGTATTCCACAGTGTATACACACTTTTATTATTCATTTATTAGTTGAAGGAGACTTAGGTTGTTTCCATTTCCTAGCTTTAGTGAACAGCTCAGTAATAAACACGACTGAACAACTGTCTGTGGGTCAGGACACTGAGTCCTTTGGGCATGTGTGAAGGAGTGGGGTAGCTGGGTCTTATGGGAGATTTCTATTTAGCTTTTCGAAGGTTCTCCATACTGATTTCCAGCAGGGCTGGACCATTTTATCAGCAGTGAGTAAGTGGTCCCTTTCCCTGACGTCTTCCCTAGCATTTGCTGTCTGTTGTTTTGTTTGATCTTCTTTGCTATTCTGAATGGGGTAAGATGAAATCTCAACATTATTTTGAATCGCATTTATCTAATTTCTAGAAATAATTATTTATTTGAGATATTTCTTAGCCATTTTGATTTCCTCCACTCAGAACTCTCTGTTGTCTCTTCTTAGAGCCATAGCCTATTTTTGAATGTGTCTTTTGATTTTTTTTTTTGGCTCTTTGTTTTTTAACTTCTTTATATATCTGGATATAAATGCTTTGTCAGATGTTTGGCTGGCCAAGGGTCTCTCTCACTCCGTGGGCTTCCTCTTCACAGGGTTCATTTCTGTTTCTTTAGCTGTACATAAACTTTTTAGTTTGATAAATTGTCAATTGTTGGTCTTGATTCTTGGATGAATGGAGTCCTACTCAACAAGTCTTTTCCTGTCCTTACATCGTGTAGGGCACTTCTATGTGCATCTCTAGTAGCTTCAGTGCTTCAGGTCTCATATTTAGGTCCTTAATCCACTTAGATTTAGTTTTTGTGTAAGGTAATAGGAGTCTGACTTCATTCTTTGTTTGGACACCTGTATTCCCTAGTGCCATTTGTTGAACATGCTTTCTTTTCTCCAGTGTATGTTTTCAAATGTTACCTGGCTGAAATGATACGAACTCATGATTCATATCTTCATGTCTTCAGTTTTGTTCCATTGATCTACACATCTGTTTCTAGGCCAGTACCATATTATTTTCATTACTATAGGTCTGTAATATATCTTGAGGTTTGGAATGGTAATCCACCATTGTATTTTTTGCTCAGGATTGTCTTGGCTATTTGAAGTCGATTGTGGTCCTATATGGTTATTCCACCCCCACCCCATTTATGTGAAGAATGGAAATGGGATTTTGATTGGAATTGCATTCAATCTGTAATGACTTTTGGTGGCATGGCCATTTTCATACTAGTTCTACCAACTGGTGAACACACGATGCCTTTGCATTTTCTAGTGTCTTTATCCCTTTAGTTAGAGGTTTGATGTTTTCATTGTAGAAGCTTTTCATCTTCTTGGTTAGGTTTATTCCTGGATATTTTGTTTTCTTTGAGGGCCCTGGGGATGGGAATGTGTCCATGCTGTCTCTCTTCGTCACTGGTTTGTTTCCCTTTAACCGTATGAAGCCCCCCCCCCTTTCGTTGTACGAAACTATTGAATTCTATAAGTCGATTCTGTCTTCTGCTACTTTGTTGCAATTATTGTTCATTTCTAGAGCTTTTTTATTTTCCTGTAGATTTATCTTGTGGCTCTTTTATATATCATATCATATCATATCATATCATATCATATCATATCCAAATAGGGATAGCTGGATTTCTCCTCCTATTTGTATCCCTCTAATTTCATGCTTTTGTCTTATTGCTCCAGTTACCTGCACTACATGCAAACTTGAAAAGGAATAGTCATAATTGACACCCACGTCTCCTTCCTGACTTTGTTGGGATCACTTCAAAGTTTTCTCCACTTGGAATGACATTGCCTGTGAGTTTTTCATCGTATTATGTTGAGCTGTGTTCCCTCTAGTAACATCTCTTTCATGACTTTCCTCATGCGGTGACCTTTTAATACAGTGTCCCAAGTTGTAGCAACCCCTCCTGGAAATAAAAGTATTTTTGTTGCTACTTCATAACTATAGTTATGCTACTGTTAGGAATCATAATGTGATTATCTAATATGCATAATATCTGATATGTGACCCCCCCCCCCACAGGGGTCGTGACCCATAGTTTGAGAACCATTCTAGGACATTTATTATACAGGCATAGACCAAGCTTTTACATAGGTTGTGGGGATCTGACTCAGGTCATCATGCTTGTAATACAAGGGCTTTCCCAGCGGAGCCATCTTCTAAGCCCTCTTTGCTGTCTAGAGGGAGCATGGCTACAGGAATTACTTTGGAAGGAGGTGACTAGCATGTGGCTTGGGAGGAGTTGCAGAGTCATGTTCCGAGGCAGTGGCCACATTTCATTGTGGAACTTGCCAGAAATATTGCTCTCCATGACTTCATTCAGTTCTAAGGTAAAAGAGCTTGAGTTAATGTTTTATTGATAATGACTTGATAAGGACTTCTGTGGTTGGGATAAAACTGTTCTAGAAAGATTTGTTCATTTCTTTTTTCATTGCTGTGACTCACAAACTAAGGGAGGCGGGGCGTGTTTTGGCTCAGAGTTGGAGTGCATAGTCAGTCCATCACAGCAAGGAAAGCATAGCAGGGGGAATGCTTTTGGCTGTGATAACAGGAGTCTCAGTCTATTTTCTCGTGCTTAGGTAGAACAGGAAGCAGAGAGAGTGGGGTTATAAATCTGAGGACTCATATCCTGGTCCCACGACCCCACTTTCTTCCAGTTGGGCTCTGCCTCCTAAGGGTGTGACAACCTTCCAAAATAGTGTTACTTGCTGAGGACAAAGTGTTCTGACACATTTGCCTGACGGGGGTTACATCTCACTTCCAAACCATAGTAGAAACAAGCAGCAGTGTTCGTTTTGCATATCATGTGTCAACGAGGAGAACCTAAAAGGAGCATGTTAGCATGTCCGTTAGAAATTCTGTCCATTGAGATTACTGCCATGATGCCACAGAAATTGTCTCTCAGGATAAGCTGGAGTCCATCAAGCAGTGTCACAGTGCAAATGGCATTTCCAGCTGTCCGATGAAGCCCCTCTGCTTCCTCTAGGCACACACACGTTCACTTATGCACGTTGTAGCATAAAATGAGGAACCTGCTAATACAGATCAATGCTTGCTGTAGTCACACCAGATAATGTCCCTGTTATTTGAACCATGAGTGGAAAGAGAACACAGGGCTCTCCTACCCTGTTCCAAGGCAAAACGGCTATGTCAACACTCACAGGATTTAGGTCAATAGTTAGAGATGTAGCCGTCCATTGAAGGAAGTGAAATCATTTGATGTCTTCTCCAGTTTTCCATGGCAGGAATTGTCATTTACTCCCTGGGAGGAAAGGGGTGAATTCCTCTGCTGAGACCTTCTTAATTCTTCACTCCATTTCTAACTTCCCATGGGGGATGAATTATATTTTCTTCATCTCCACCCCGAAGCCCTTCCCATCTCCTAAAACCCTCCTATCTAAGCACGGTGAGTTTCATAAAGCTGTATGTTTTTCTCATTTCATTATCTGAGAGATCTTTGATAGGTAGGGTTTAGATTCCATCGGACTCGACAAGTGTGGACCTAGGATGGTGCCCAGAGCCCAGGGAGCAGAGTGTGTGAAGGAGAACGAGGCAGAAGCATGGCATGATCTACTGATTGCTAGTGGCGCAGAATCAGCTTCCCTGTCATCCAGACGAGCAACCCGTGATCAATCAGTTCCCTCTCCATTCCGTTTGTACACGATCTCTTTCATTCTTGTTTGTTTCCGTGTCTCCAAAATTCCAAATGTTTACAGAAACCGGAGGACTAGGCATAAATGTCACTTTTAAAGAATGACAATTTATTTAAGGCTCCTTTCTAAGCCCTAGTCTGGTCTGAGTCATTGGCTGAGAGTGTCAGGACAATTTATAACATTAAGCAAGTGCTAAGGCTCAATTGATACTCAGCCTGGTGAAGGCTGTAAGTTTACCAACGCATCAGAACTGGTACACTGAGGTAGGTTCAATATCAGAGCTAGGTACTGAGAACTGGGTTATCAGAATGCAGTGGGGGCTGGGCGGGGGCAGTTTGAGAACCCGACTCAGCAACATTACACTGAACCTTTACTGTGAAGAGTGACGTTGCCTCCAAGTGACGATTTTTTTTTTTTAAAAGATGAGCAGGTAGTTAGTAGACATACATCAATATATAGGATACACAAAAAGGGAATGGTAAATAGGATGACATTTAATTTTACACCCCCCCATGCTGATGTGATATTTTCTTTGATGGATTATATTTCTGGGAGAAAGGAGGGTTTGAAATAAGTAGCACATTCTTTCAGTTTGAAAAATATGAAATGTGTTAAAAGCTCCTGGGGACCCAACTGAGCGATCAGTTCTGGGAGCTTTGTCTGTCTATAAGATGCACATTTGCTTCTCTGCAAGAGTGGATTGGTCCTTGGAGCCTACAGGAGGCAAATGTTGACAGTGGCACTTAAATCAGTGTGGTGTTCTTTACTGCAGGCTTTTTTTTTTTTTTTTTTTTTTTTTTGCCTTGTAGAGACATTGTAGCCATGGCTATTATACACCCACCCCCCCATTGTAGATTACATTTTTCAGGTGAATAGACCTGCAAGCCCTCAGAAAATACAACATCCCTGTGAGAAATTATATAGCCAGTCTAGAGACCGAGTCCCAAACAATTATCAAATACAGCAGCCTTCAGAGGCCCGCCACACTCCTGCTCACTCAGCCAGCTCCTGTCACAGCTCCCGTCACCTGAACCATTTGCTAGGCAGGAAACAGTAGATTTACTGGCAAGTTGTGGGAGCCCCGTCCCTACCCACTGAGTCAGATGGGCTTCAGGTGCTGGGCCCGACAAAGTCCTTTTTTCTTTTCTTTTTTTTTTTTTTTGCCATTGTTGCAATAGTTCATCTAACATAGGCCGTCTCACTTTGAAGGAAGGTTGTGAACACATATCATATGGTCTTTCTACCTCCTCCTAATTTATAAAGTCAAGAGCCTTAGAAAAGTCAGGCTCCCTGTGTGCTCTGAGATAAGTGCTGACTCTTTCTTTTTTTTTTGAGGGCAAGCAGCTTCTTGGTTTTTGCTTACCTTGCTACTCCATCACTTTTAATGCTCTGGTCACTCTTTCAAATGCCCCGGGGAAGTAAACTGACAGTAGGCATAGAGAGAGGATGGAATTTATAGAAATGTTTGCTGGGCTGTATTACTTATGAACACGTTGGGGGGTATTATCTTCCCAAGAGATGGACAGTTTCGATATTCTAAAACTGTCATCTTGGTATTTTGTTCTAAGCAATAAGCTTGTATTAGAATTCTGTAATAAATGAAAATTGTAAAACTCTAAAATGATAGGTCAATAAGTATATCATTAATTTACTGATATGACTAAACTATATACTCGACATAAAACATAGTAAAGTCATAGACTTTAGCTCAGTTGATAAAACAATTATATTTGTTCAACATCAATTCCTTTTTAAAATATTTATTTTATTTCCAATTACCTGTCAGTGTGTGGTTTTGTATACTGGAGTATGAGCACCCTCAGAGACTAGCTCCTTGGAGCTGGAGTTACAGGTTGCTGTGGCTTGCCCACAATGGGTCACTGAAAGAGCAATATGGGCTCTTTACTATTAAGTCTTCTTTCTAGTCCCTGATACCATTTTTTTAAACACCCTGGACACATTACCCTAATAGCTATGTCGTTTGAGCAGATAAATGGTATACTGGCTGGTTTTGTGTCAACTTGACACAGGCTGGAGTTATCACAAAGAAAGGAGCTTCAGTTGGGGAAATGCCTCCATGAGATCCAGCTGTAAGGCATTTTCTCAATTAGTGATCAAGGGGGAAAGGCCCCTTGTGGGTGGGACCATCTCTGGGCTGGTAGTCTTGGGTTCTATAAGAGAGTAGGCTGAGCAAGCCAGTGGAGGCAAGCCAGTAAAGAGCATCCCTCCATGGCCTCTGCATCAGATCCTGCTTCCTGACCTGCTTGAGTTCCAGTCCTGCATCCTTTGGTGATCAACAGTAATGTGGAAGTGTAAGCTGAATAAACCCTTTCCTCCCCAACTTGCTTCTTGGTCATGATGTTTGTGCAGGAATAGAAACCCTGACTAAGACAAATGGTAATTAGGTTTCAAGGATATGTGGGTCCTTACCAACTCCAGTGGTTTTGCGTACCCTTTGGTAATTCAGCCTAGTTTGAGCCTTTGGTAATTCGGATGAGGTTTTAATACTGGTGGAGGTTCTCAAGCTGGGCAGACACTGTGAGTATCCCTGCTATAAGGAACTATGCCATGCTGTGGGTAGGTACGACTAGACAAAAGGAAAAGAATAGAACAAAGGAGCCCAGAGTCACTCTACATATATCACTGGATCTACACCTTACCCTCACAGACATCTCATTGGCCCTCACATACTGTGAGCAAGGTACTTGTTTATCATTTTAAACACGGAAAATAATGCTTAAAAACAAAAAAGTAAATATCTGGCTGAGGAACAGTGAAAAGATGAAAAGCAAACAGTCCTGTCTTCGTTAGGGTTCAGCTGCTATGAAGAGACACCATGACCATGGCAACTCTCATAAAGAAAAACATTTGATTGGGGCTGGCTGACAGTTTCAGAGGTTTAGTCCATTATCACCATGGCAGGAAACATGGCAGCATGCAGGCAGACACAGTGCTGGTGTTGGAGGAGCTGAGAGTTCTACATCTTGATCTGAAGGCAGCTAGGAGACTGTCTTCCACAGGCAACCAGGAGAGACCCTGATTCTACAATGGGGGGAGCTAAACCTCAAAGCACGGCCCTACAGTGACATACTCTCTCCAACAAGGCCACACCCCCTAATTGTGCAATTCCCTGTGGGCCTAGCATTCAAAGACACATCTATGAGGGACAAACCTATTCAAACCATCACAAGCCCCAAACTGCTTTTTTATGCCAAAACCTCATCTTTTGCTAGCCGGAACTTTCTGAATAGCTCCCTAAGGTGAGATAGTCCTACTGTGCACAATGCTCACTGCCTTGCCTTTAGGATTCATTTCTGGTGACACGACAGATACCACTCCATATTCTTCAGGACTTAAGTTGAGAGTTCAGTAGGGACAAAAAAAGAGTGATACAGTTTTAGAGATGTCTCCTAGGCTAACATTACTTAAGAATTTATGTTTTGAATTAATTTTATTTTTCTCCCAGCGAGTCGAAAGCTTCAGTGTCTCCACTGTTGCTTTGAACTTTTCTAGGTTAACAAAATACTTGAAGCGACTCTCAGTGTATCCTCAGGTGTTACAAATAATTTGAACTCCCCCCCCCCCATGAGGCAGAACGTGTCACAAGTACGATCATTTTGGCCTTTGAATTTGGTCATGAAAAGCATGAGCCGGGACAGCCTGCCGACTACCTGGTCCTGGTTTAGGGTGTGATTCCTCTGTCCCATATGGTTATCTGCGACTCCTATTAAAATGGCTCAGGTATCCTGTGAGCTGACCTTGGGTGGGAGGGTGTCCCAGGTAGAACTGGGCTGTGGTTATTAAATGGCATGTTGAATGCCATCTGGCCTCTACAGTGCTTAGCCCCTGAGCTGCCAGCAACCGTCAGAAAGGAGACAGACAGTGCACAAGGGCATGTCAGTGGAGTAGCAGGGAGTGACTTCCAAAGGGCACCGGATAAGTCTTAGACGCTCAAGGGTATTTTTGTTCTCTCTTACAGGAAAGAATATGAAGTGTGTTTACTCCAATGTAGAGAGCTGTGCCTATTTTTTTTCTTCTTCTGAGCTATCTGTGTAAAGCTAGCTCACCATGCTGGCAGCTGCAACACATTCATTTTTAATGCAAGCCTTAAATAAGGATGATTAGTTTTGGCTGGAAGTTAAAACGAGCTTTTAAAATTTATAACTTTCAGATGTTAACTTTTTATTTATTGATTCTGTGGTACCCAGAACTGAGTCCAGGGTCTTGCCTGCTACAATCCTGGCTCTCAACACTACCTAATAATAATAATAATGATAATAATAATAATAATAATAATAATAATAATAAATAACAACAACTTACTTTGTTTTTCTAAATATATTGTTCGTCCCCATTCTCTCCAAACTTTAGAATCTGAAGAGTCTTGTGGACTGTAAATAAGAACATCAGACTCTAAATGTGAATGAAGCATGCAGACAATGAGATGTAAACAATTTGATTTTAACGGGTTTGTATCATCCCAGGAAGGCATAGGCCTATACTGGATGTCTCCATATTCAGAGTCTTAAGCTCATGCTTAGACTTGCTTTCTTCACTTTAGGCTGTGAACAGCTACCTCTAAGCCAACCCTCAAGGAAGGTGTCTGGGTGTAAATGAATAATACAACATAGCAAAAGATACAGGGCACTTTAATGAGAAGCCCGAAGACAAACTTCCATAAACTGTCTTGGTTTTTTGGTTTCTGCTTTTTGTTTTGAGGAGGTGTTGGCAGAGTCTCTCAGTGATTTTGTCCTTTACGTATCTTTATGGGCTGCGCTTAGCCCCACATCTGTAACAAGTCTCCTTGGAATTTAGTATCCCAAATTTATCTTGTGTCCAAGGTTACCAGTTAGAAAAGGAAGATTGGACTGTTGTATACATATACCTAAGCTTTCATTGCTGATTATTATTTTGTCTTTAATCAATAATCAATATTTTCTAGAATTTTCTAGATAATAGGAAATGATGCCATAGTTGTTAAATATGTCATATTTACTTCTTTTACAGTCTGGTATCAAGTTAGTATTCCATGATAGTGTTCCTAGAACAAAGCCAGTGGGAGCTTAATTTAGGTTTCTTTTTGTAAATTTTCTCAAGTGTCTACTTACATTGTATTTAATTATAACATGTTTCTTGAAAGTTGATTTAAATTCATTCACAGCCTTAACACAAGTTCTGTTTTAGAGTAAGTAAAATGCTATGTGGAGATCCAATGTGAAGTTAGCCCGCAGAAGGGCCCATTGATGTTTTTATAGCTTTAGTTCAGCTAAGTGCTATAGCAATATCTTTTATGGGCACAGAGATGTGAAGATAAGAGAAATCCTACAGTGGCTATCCATATGCTCTATCTGAAACACTTAGAAAAGTCAGCATGCTTTTCCACTTATAAAGCAGATGCGAATTGGGCCACGGCAGTATTAAACTGGATTATTGGAAAAACATAAGAAACAGAAGCAGCAGCCTCAAGCCTTAATTCCATCTCTGATAGACACTGTGCTTGCACCGGTCCATTCTTGCCACTCTCCTGTTTCTCCCCTTTGGGTGACTAATCTCAGTTGTCAACTCTATTGTAATGATAAGACTGAAAATCTAAACTGTTGTTATCAAATTATTCAAGTTTCATCTAATGTGCTGCCATAAAATGTTTTAATCTTTATGTATTTTGTGATTTTACCCACATGCTTTTAGCATATAGCATTATATTATGGTGTGCCGTAGTATTTCCTGGTATTAATAAGGGGTACTTTGGTTCACAGTGCATTTGAGTTAAGATTCAAAGGCAAGTGGCAGGAGAGGTTAAAAGCACTGGCTGTTACTTCAGAGGACTCAGGTTCAGTTCCCAGAACACATATAGTGGTTTACAACCATCCATGGCTCCAGGTTCAGGGGATCCAATGACCTGTTTTGAGCTCTGCAAGCCCCTGGTTTACATCCATACGTTTAGACAAAACACTCATTCATGTACAAGAAATGAGTCCAATAAAAATATATATATATATTTTTTGGTTTTAAGGAAGATTCAAAATAGAACATAAGAAAGATGAGCCAGCACTGACACAGGCTTCCGTGTTTGTGGGCGCAGTGTTTTGCACACTAACATAACCCTGGGGGCTGGGCCGAGAGAGCTCCTTGGTCAAGAGCTCATGAAGTTGTTTTGGAGAATCCAGGATTGGCTCCCCAGACCCATGTCAAACAGCCCACAAACACCTGCAACTCCAGCCCCAGAGAATCCAGCGCCCTCTTCTGGCCTCTCTGGATATCTGAACTCATGGGCACAAACCCCCACATGAACACATATATTTAAAAATAAAATATATCATATATCATATATATAGAATATAGTTAATAGAATATATTTCTATATTTGTGCTGCTCTTCAGTTATCCTTTAATATTTTTCTGGGTTTAGTACTATAACATTGCTGGATTAGGAGAGGCGTTGAAATGTCACTTCCTCTTATGTTTTCTGTGTCTACAAAAACCAATCAATCAGTGTGTCTTGTTTAAAAGTGGAGTTGGTGTTTGCCTGGATTAAGGGAGCAGAATAAATATAAGTAGAGCAATTTCCTTTTTTATAGACTAAGCGAGGAGACCTCGAAGCATCTGTTAGGGCTTGCGTAAGAATGAGAGTGGTGGGCAGGAAGAATTCCGGGTTTATAGGGAATAGGATGGACTTCTGCACTTTCCTTTATCTCTAAGAGCCGTCCTTAGTTTTGAAAGAGAGCACCGATCCTGGCTTACACTCCAGACTGGCTTCTACCAAGATAGCTAGAGGCCATCACCACAGCAGCCGCACATTGAAACACCATGGTTCGAGGCTGGGAAGGTGCCATCAGGGCCCTCTGGCCTCACTGTTCTAAGTCCAGGGATAGCTGCTGTATTCCAGCTCCCTGCCGTGGTTTGCCCAATAACACAGCTTGTTTCCCTTTTCTCTCACAGCTTACTTAAGGAGTCCTCTTCCCTATGTTCCCCACGGATGTTGGAAATGATGTTTGCATTTTCCCTAGCTTGTATTCTAGTTGTCAAAAAGTCAAAACACAAACACTAGCTGAGCAGACTCAGTTACATCTTAACATGATAATTGTTAAAGCGCTTAGTAGGAGAACCCTCCCCCCCAAAAAAAAAATGACGGGAGAAGTTAATATTATGGATATGCATTTTTAATGCCTGATTTTCTGTATAACCTTAAATTACAATGCAGGTTAAATTTCCCTTGCTGATTTATACGCATAATGTAAACTCTAGACATAGTTAATGATATTGCAATGTAAAACCGTTCTGTTGCAGACTAAAGACCTTGCTTAGCACTGCAAAGCTCTGGGTTCATTTCAATGTGATCATTGAGGCACTATGCAGAGATTATGCATTTATTGTATTTTTTTTCATGAATACATGAATGAATAATAAGTTCAACAAACAAGAGTTTCCTACTGGGAATGTCAAACAAATCATTCTGCGAAGTGCTCTGAATTTCAATCAATCACTCTCCATCACACTTGCCCGAGTGCCTCCCTCAGCTTCAGCAGAGTCAGCACTTGGAATCAGAGCAGTCTTGGATGAGAGATGCAGGTCACTACAGCAGCAGGAATGGATGTGCTGGCTCTTCTCATCCCAGCAGACTTCCTTGCAAGGGTCATCCTGGTGGCCCCAGTGAAGGCCTAGGGAAGGGATGAATCCTGTTCCCACAGTTTTGCTTCAGCCACAATCTCATTGATCCTCAGAATCCAGGATCCAGGAGCTCTGGTGGATGGGATGGTCCACTGGAGAAAAAAGCATCTTCAGTGGGTGAATGGTTGGGTCAGCACAACACCATGAAACAGGGCCACAGAGGTTTAAAACTTACAAGCCTGGATGAATGGTTTGAACTAGGTAGCATGAAGACACCGGTACAAGATTCAATGTAGACACTGGAGTCTCTCTCGAGGGTCTGAAGTTGACCTTTAGCCTCTGCTGTAGAGCATCACTGGTCTCATCTTGGGAGTTTACTATTAGTACAATATGGAACTTTGATCTGCATCAAAGGCCGGGGACCAATGGTTCTTTATTTAGAGCTGTTTGTGCATATGTGGTTTGAGGACGAGCAATTCTTTGGGTGAAGTGGTTTCTTCCTTCTACTTCTATCTACTTTGTGACCTGAGGCAAATTCTAGTCCTGAAGCTCCCTGGTGAGAGATGCCTGTTTGAGACATTGCCTATAGCTCCAGGCAGCTTGCTTGGTCTGAAATTGGCCCACCTACCAAGAATGCTTGCTGTTCATCACCTACCAAATCAATGAATATGTAACAAATTTTGAGCGAATTCCAGAAGCTGTGATAATTAGATTTCTACTTCAGTATAAATGAGCGTCCAAACTCCCCCAGCCAATTAAATGTTACTGAACAATGCAGTTGCTTATGTTTTATTTACAGCCTTCAAAAGAAGAACATTATTCTTTATTAGTTCTAATTAGACCCTCCTGGGATAGGACCTATCTTATGTCTGCTGTTACTTGTCAGTTTTTGTTGTATGTAGCATAGCGGTTATTTAATAAAACCTGGCTGTTTCCTTTTCCCATTCTCAAACATTTATCGTAAAAACAAATATTGCAAGTTGCAGATTTATCAAGGTTTGTTACAAAGATGCCGTTCCCACTATGGGTCTGATATGAATAGATAACATATTTCATTTCATTTTCTATAGCTAGAAGTGACTGGATAAAGTATGACAGTTGTTTTAAGCCTCGAGGACAGACCTAGGCCTATCAATTTGTGGCTGGGGAATGCTTCAGGTTGGAACAGGCTCTAAAATGTCTACAGTGGGATAATCGTCCTGGCCATGGGCAGATCCAAGATACCGACATTGGGAATCTCATTTTTTTTATTTGTAAAATGTAAAGTTGTACAGATTTGTTCCAAAGACCCCTCTGGTGATCTAGCATAAATTTTAGTGCAGAAAGTCTTGAAGATGCTGATGCCCTTGGTAAATTGCTTAAGCTGCCCAGAGGTGCGTATGGAAACTCCTCTATGAAAAGACAATTATGAGGGTTAAAGAAATTTAAAAACTATGGAATATTCGAATACCTCAGTTGTAAAGGCTAAACTCCACTGTCAACTTGATAGAATTTAGAACCAGCCTGAAGACATATCTCCAGGTCTCCTTGAGGGTGATACTAGAAAGGGTTAACTGAGGAAGGAAGACCTACCTTGCATGTGCTTGGAACATCCCATGGTCTAGAGATTCAGACTTAATAAAAACAGAGAAAGTGAGCTAGCTATTCACCTGTGTGCATTTTTCTCTGCTTCTAGATAGGGGGTGCTTGCCATGATGGCCGGATCCCTCACACTGCAAACCCAGAGAAACCTTTTCTTCAGCTGTTTCTTGTCCTGTGTTGGCTCACAGCAATTAGAAAAACACCACACCGGGTCATTTCGGCAAGTAGCTGTTTTGTGTTCCCTTTGGCTTCAGTAATGTCTCTTATTTATTGAGTGGTTAATATGTTCCTGGAAGGAGTGAGCTAAGACTGATTTGTTTCTTATAAAAATATAATAAATATACAGTGAGTACACTGTAATTATATTCATTTTATAAATGTGAAAAATTGAGGCCAGGTGTTAAGATAATTGCCCAAGATGTATCTATTAGTCAGCAACCAAATGGGAGCCTAAGTCCAGTGCTGCACCGACATCGTTTCAGCCCATCTTCTCTCTGGAGGGCTCATTTGGAAGCAGACTGGTATGGCAGTGTTCCTGAAAGATAAAGGAAGAAGGGAAAGGGGCTTTTAAAAAATACCTTAAGAGTATGTGTGTGTATGTATGTATATGTGTGTATATATGTTTGTGTGTGTATGTGTGTGTGTATGTGTATATGTGTATATGTGTATATGTGTGTATGTGTGTATATGTGTGTATGTGTGTGTGTATGTGTATATGTGTATATGTGTGTATGTGTGTATATGTGTGTATGTTTGTATGTGTATGTGTGTATATGTGTGTATGTGTATGTGTGTATATGTGTATATGTGTGTATGTGTGTATGTGTGTATATGTGTATATGTGTGTATGTTTGTATGTGTATGTGTGTATATGTGTGTATGTGTATGTGTGTATATGTGTATATGTGTGTATGTGTGTATGTGTGTATATGTGTATATGTGTGTATATGTGTGTGTGTATGTGTGTGTATGTGTGTGTATCTGTGTGTATATATGTGTATATGTGTGTATGTATATATATGTGTATATGTTTGTGTATGTGTGTGTATATATATGTGTGTGTATGTGTGTATATGTGTGTGTATGTGTGTGTATATATGTGTATATGTGTGTATGTATATATATATGTGTGTATATGTTTGTGTATGTGTGTGTATATATATGTGTGTATGTCTGTATGTTTGTATGTGTATGTATGTGTGTATATATGTGTATATGTGTATATATGTATGTGTATGTGTGTATATATATATGTGTATATGTTTGTGTATGTATTTATATATGTGTGTGTATATGTGTATATGTGTGTGTATGTGTTTATATGTGTGTGTATGTGTATTGTGCATGTATGTGTGTGTTTGCTTGTTTGCTCACATGTGTGTTGAACGCAGAGGTATCTAACAGGTTCATTTGCCCATCACTCCACCTTATTTTTTAAAAAAACATTTAAAAAAAGGTGAATTGATTACTCACATATACTTACAGGCGTGAGTGTGTACTCACGTTTGCACGGCGGCTATAGGAAGGTGTTAGGTGTTTCTGTCTTATCGCTCTTTACCTTATTCCTTTGAAGCAGGGTATCTATCTGAACTGGAGCTGGGGTGTTTGAGTTATGATGGTAGCCAGCAAGCCCCAATGATCCTTTTATCTTGATCCCCTCATCGCTGGGGTTACAGAGGCTTCTAGGACTGCACAGGGTCTATCACAATGGCCTTGGTACCTGAACCTCCACACTTATGGCTACAGAGCAAGTATTCTTGACTACCAATCCATCTTTCTGGTCCCCATCATATTTTTTAAGCCAAGGTCTCTTCCTAAACTTAAAGCTTACTGATTTGGCTAGACTGGCTAGCAAGCTTCAGGGAGCCCCACCCTGCCAGCACTGGGATTCCAGGTGTGTGTCTTTGTACCCAGATGTTTGCATGTGCCCTAATGCCTGCCTGTTGAGCAGTTTACCCACAAAGCCATTTCCCCAGCCTGAGAAGCGATCCTTCGATGCCTCTCTTAGCTGCATGTCAGTTGATTTCTGCCCGTTTCCTGTTGCTGCCTTTGACACTGGGCCTCACATTTATTCAGCTCTCTCTGAATGAGTTTCCCTTTTGAATGCTGCCTTGATTCAGAATCCACTGCTAGTTCAGGTTGCTGGGATTGTGATGCTCCTCCTGTTTTGTCCCTATGGCCCTTACTGTACTGTTCCCTTGCACTGTCTTTCCTTCTTTGTAGTCTATGCTGCTTCCTGGGAACAAAGAGGAGAGTGGCTACCTCCCACTGACTCACAGAGAGTGCTCAGAATTTCCTGCGTTCCAAGTCCTCTTTATAGTTTGTGTGTGTGAGCTCACATGCTCATGTTTGAGAGAGCCAGAGGCTGTTCAGTTCTCTCTTTAGACCACCTACCAGCACATCTTTAATGGCTCCAATAGGCTATTGTGATAGATACCAAAACATCCATTTCTGATCCAGGACTCCAGCAAGCCCTGAATTCTGGTAACAAGAGAAAACCTTGGCAGATTTTCTTTCTTGTATATAAGCCTTTACAGCCATATCTTTGAAGTCCATATTTGATGTCTCAGAGGGGTGCCTTACTCTCTGGCAGGCAGGCAGTGCAGCTGCTTCTGTTAGGTAGTTGACTGAAAAATAGAACAGTTTATTATAGTATTAATTTTAAATAAAATTCTGCAGTCAATGCCCCATCACACAGGCTCAAGTCTTGTGTGATTCTCTTAACTGCTATAGAGAGATTATTAGCGTCTAAAAGACTGTTATATTATCCAAACTGGGTTGACATTTGTATATGTAAACCAAATAGACCCTATATTTTACTTTCTGTCCCAGCTACCTAGTGAAGGAGAAATTTATTTCTTTGTCAGAAATTACAACAAATGTTCACCTCACTCTTCAGTGTTCCTTCTCATTTCTCCTTATCTGTACTGATATTTGTTGAGGCCCTTGTGTGTTTGATATCCAGAACAAAGTATAGGTGTTAGCATAGTGGGAAAGTAATGGATGGGGTACAATTTTAGCTTTTTGCAACTGGAAGGGTTCAGTTCATGGTCAGTTGGCCCATGAGCCAGAAGACCATGGTGTTGGGAGTGGGTGGCCCAAGTACCTTCCTTCCTTTATGGTGAACAGGAAGCAGAGGGAGAGAGAATGGTAAATGAAAATGGCCCCCATAGGCTCATAGAGAGTGGCACTGTTGGGAGATGTAGCCTTGTTGGAATCAGTATGGCCTTGTTGGAAGAAGTGTGTCACTGAAGGTGGGCTTTGAGATTCCAAATGCTTAAGCCAAGCCCAGTGCTATTCCCTCTTCCTGCTGGTGCCTACCAATTCAGATGTGGAACTCTCAGCTACCTTTCCAGCACCATATCTGCCTGGATATTGATTGCCGTGCCTCCTGCCATGATGATGATGGACTAAACCTCTGAACTGTAAGCCAGCCCCCAATGAAATGTCTTCCTTTATAAGAGTTCTGTGATCATGGTGTCTCTTCAGAGCAATAGAAACCCTAACCAAGACAGAGAGGGACAGGAGGAGGGCTGAGACAAGAAGACACAAGGTTTTGCCTCAGGTGATCCATTACTTATAATTGGTTCTCCTTGAAGTTTTCAGAAGCTTTCAAAGTCGTGCTATCATACGGGGACCAAGCTCCTAACACACGAGCCTCTTAGGGTGACATTTCCTATCCAAAGATATCAGGCCTTTATTGAGAACTTGCCACCAGGAATTGTAAACTTATTTTGTTTCTCTCTCTCTCTCTCTCTCTCTCTCTCTCTCTCTCTCTCTCTCTCTCTCTCTTTCCGTGTTATTCCTGGCTGTTTTACAACTCAATCTGTAGACCAGACTGGCCTCAAACTCACAGAGATCCAGCCACCTGCCTCTGCCTCCCCAGTGCTAAGATTAAAGACTTATGACACCACTGCCTGACATTTTGTTACTTTTAAAAGAGAAAAATGTAACAATTGGTGCTGGCACAACTGGTTGTTATCATGTAGAAGAATGCGAATCGATCCATACTTATCTCCTTGTACTAAGGTCAAATCTAAGTGGATCAAAGAACTTCACATAAAACCAGAGACACTGAAACTTATAGAGGAGAAAGTGGGGAAAAGCCTTGAAGATATGGGCACAGGGGAAAAATTCCTGAACAGAACAGCAATGGCATGTGCTGTAAGATCGAGAATTGACAAATGGGACCTAATGAAACTCCAAAGTTTCTGCAAGGCAAAAGACACCGTCAATAAGACAAAAAGACCACCAACAGATTGGGAAAGGATCTTTACCTACCCTAAATCAGATAGGGGGCTAATATCCAACATATATAAAGAACTCAAGAAGGTGGACTTCAGAAAATCGAACAACCCCATTAAAAAATGGGGCTCAGAACTGAACAAAGAATTCTCACCTGAGGAATACCGAATGGCAGAGAAGCACCTGAAAAAATGTTCAACATCCTTAATCATCAGGGAAATGCAAATCAAAACAACCCTGAGATTCCACCTCACACCAGTCAGAATGGCTAAGATCAAAAATTCAGGTGACAGCAGATGCTGGCGTGGATGTGGAGAAAGAGGAACACTCCTCCATTGTTGGTGGGATTGCAGGCTTGTACAACCACTCTGGAAATCAGTCTGGCGGTTCCTCAGAAAATTGGACATAGCACTACCGGAGGATCCAGCAATACCTCTTCTGGGCATTTATCCAGAAGATGCCCCAACTGGTAAGAAGGACACATGCTCCACTATGTTCATAGCAGCCTTATTTATAATAGCCAGTTGCTGGAAAGAACCCAGATGCCCCTCAACAGAGGAATGGATACAGAAAATGTGGTACATCTACACAATGGAGTACTACTCAGCTATTAAAAAGAATGAATTTATGAAATTCCTAGCCAAATGGATGGACCTGGAGGGCATCATCCTGAGTGAGGTAACACATTCACAAAGGAACTCACACAATATATACTCACTGATAAGTGGATATTAGCCCCAAACCTAGGATTCCCAAGATATAAGGTACAATTTGCTAAACACATGAAACTCAAGAAGAATGAAGACTGAAGTGTGGACACTATGCCCCTCCTTAGAATTGGGAACAAAACACCCATGGAAGGAGTTACAGAGACAAAGTTTGGAGCTGAGATGAAAGGATGGACCATGTAGAGACTGCCATATCCAGGGATCCACCCCATAATCAGCATCCAAACGCTGACACCATTGCATACCCTAGCAAGATTTTATTGAAAGGACCCAGATGTAGCTATCTCTTGTGAGACTATGCCGGGGCCTAGCAAACACAGAAGTGGATGCTCACAGTCAGCTAATGGATGGATCACAGGGCTCCCAATGGAGGAGCTAGAGAAAGAACCCAAGGAGCTAAAGGGATCTGCAACCCTATAGGTGGAACAACATTATGTACTAACCAGTACCCCGGAGCTCTTGACTCTAGCTGCCTATGTATCAAAAGATGGCCTAATCGGCCATCACTGGAAAGAGAGGCCCATTGGACACGTAAACTTTGTATGCCCAAGTACAGGGGAATGCCAGGGCCAAAAAGGGGGAGTGGGTGGGTAGGGGAGTGGGGGTGGGTGGGTATGGGGGACTTTTGGTATAGCATTGGAAATGTAAATGAGCTAAATACCTAATAAAAAATGGAAAAAAAAAGAGAAAAATGTAACACTGTAGCAGGAGTTTAGCTATATTGCTTTGGCTCCCCAGGGGGTTGCACAAGCACCTGCCCAGAAGCAATCTGGATTGGCGAATGAAACACACACACACACACACACACACACACACACACACACACACACATACACAGAGTTAATTTTTGACATGCTCTGACTTGCTAAAAGGCTGGGCACTTCTAAACCTTTCCATGCTAGCAAATGCTTCCCTCTGGTACTCCTGAGACTCCTAAACCTTCCCCTGCTACCCAAGGCCCAATCAGGGAAGCGGCTGTGGCCACTTACCTGAATTCTTATATAGCTGGTTGGCTTTCTTTCCTGCAGCTCTTATGTCCCGTCTTTCTCCTCCAAGTTATGGTGATTCTCTCTTGATCCTTCTGGTTCCTAGCCCACTCAAATCCAAAGGTCCCATCTCAGTCTTTCTGCCCAGACATTGGCCATTGACTCTTTATTGATCAATCAAAAAACCAATTGGGGACAAGGACCTTCAACATTTGGACACACAGATTCCCAATTTTGGAGGCCAGATTAATTCAAAGCATTAGAACCAATCCCCAACCTAACACAACTTGACCTCACCCAGCTGTAGAGATAAGACACATTATGGTCATGTTCCTCCTTAGTTTAGGGCTGAGTCTAGACTCAGGAGATCTTTTCTACAAACCCCTCTGCGTCTATGGAACACGGCTTCGTCTCAGTCTATAGAAGAGCTCCTCCCTGCTGCAACCACTTCTATACTTTTGATTTCATCGCCTCTGATTCATCTCTCCCAAAAGGGTCATATTGGCAGTTAAAATAATGTCGGCCCATTGCACTTACAATGTCTCCTCTGAAGTGTCATCACAAGGTTCCTACATGCCCTTCACAATGCCAGCACATACCATTTAAAACCCAGGGGTTGACTAGTGTGGCCCTCAACTGTCCTCTCACCTGAGGAAGAGACCATTCTGACTTGTCTATTGGTGCCATCGTTTTTACCTCCTTCCTGCCACTCAAACTCTGTACTCAAAGCAAAACCCATTATCTCCTCCTCGTGGCCCCAATATATTCCCTCCTGTTAAGCTTTCTCTGGTCACAGGCTAACCACACTATTCAGTTCCCCTCCTAGAAGTTTTGCCCCTCCCTCTTTCCCTGGCTCCCTTCCTTTTCCTCCCTTCATTCCTCTCTCTTTTGTTCATTCTCCCTCCCCATTCTTCCTCTCTTGCCCTCTCGAATTTTTAATCCGATCAATTGTATCAGTGTCACTTTTACAACTTTAGGTTCATAAAAAAGAAAGAAAGAAAGAAAGAAAGAAAGAAAGAAGGAAAAAAAGAAAAAGATTTCGTTTTGCATTTTAAACTATGTGTCTGTGTGTCTGCCTATGGGTATGTGCACTGGAGTGCAGGTACCTGTACAGGGTAAAAGGGCATGTTAAATCCTTTGGAGCTGGTGCTAAGAGCGAATGTATGCCGAGAACTAAACCAGGTTTACTGCAAGAGCAGCAAATGTTCTTTCTTAACAACCGATCCATCTCTCCAGCCCTTCCTCGGGTTCTTGTCATCTCTTCATTGAAGAGCTTCATTGTCCCCATAGTTGGATACTTCACATTCAGCCCGTTTTCTTGTAAATCCTATCAGTGACAGAGATGCAGTTCTTATGTTGTCTTCCTTCCCACATGCTTGGAAAGGTTCCCGTTGCCAGAGATCAGACTTCTATACGAAGTGAACAGCCCTGGTCTCTTATCCTTGGGATCCTGTCCCTATATACCTGATGTATTCCTGTACTGAATTCCAACTGCTTTTCACCCGTATTTCCTTATACATCTTGCTAATTTTTGCTTCAAATGTGTAGATAGGAAGCTGAATTCAAGATATTATGTTTGTTTTGCCCAGTATTGAATCTGAAAGATCCAAAACAGTGTTGAATACAGTAAAGATCTGAAGACATAGACTGGTGTATTAAAGGATATAAAAATACTGGAAAGAGCTAGTAGTTGTTTTCATACAATATATTCTGATTATAAATTCCCTTCCCCCAACTTCCCGCAGATCCTCCCCACTCTCTCTGCCACCCAATTCCACATCCATTTCTCCTCTTTCTTACTAGAAAACAAACAAGCATTTAAAAGAATATTAGAATAAGATGAAATAATATGAAATAAAAATAAACGAGAACAGGACAAAACAAATATAGACACAGAGACACATATCACACATACAGAAGTCTCATGAAAAATATGAAATTTGAAACCATAATATACAAACAAAAGACCTGTAAGATTAAAAGAATGAAGGGGCACACAAGCATTATGAAACAAAACCATCCAGAAATATCATTGAGTTCATTTTGTCTTGACCATCTACTGCTAGGCAGGGGCCTGTCCTTAAGAGTAGTTTATATATTTAGTGAGACATCATTGGAGGAAAATAATTTTTCCTTTGCAAATAGTTATCAATTGGAAATTGCTTTGGGGTTGGGGATGGGGTCTTATGCTTGCTTCCCTTCTTAGCACTGGGATCCCTTAGCTGGCTTATACCTGTGCAGACCCTGTGTATGTTGCCACAGTCTCTGAGTTTATATTTGTGTCAATTTTGTTGTATCTAAAAGGTTGTGTTTCCATAGTGTCTCCCATTCCCACTGGCTCTTACAGTCTTTCTGCCTTCTCTTCCACAGAATTCCCCAAGTCCCTAGGGGAGGAATTTGATGGAGACATCCCATTCAGGACTGAGTATTTCAAAGTCTCTCACTCTTTACACATTGTCCAGCTGTGGGTCTCTGTATTTGTTCCCATCTGGTGCAGGAGAAAGCTTCTCTGGTGAGTGAATCACTGATCTATGAGTATAGCAGAATGTCGTTAGTAGATATTCTATTGCTATTTTCTTTGAGCAGACTAGTAGTAGTTGTTTTCCTCTAGGTCTATAGCTTATCTAATGTCAGGTTCTTGTCTACTTGAAAAGTGTCTGGCATAGTTTCCTTCTCATGGGGTGTGTCTTTAATACAATCAGGTAGTGGTTGGTTACTTCCACAAGTTTGTGCCACTATTACACCATCTTATCTTGCTGGTAGTTCACCATTGTAGATTGAAGGGTTTATAGCTGGGTTGATGTTTAGCTTCTTTCTCTTTGGGTAGTGTGCAGAGAACATTCCAGTACCTGAACTCTTGTCAGTTGAGGTGTTGGCTAGAGGAATGTTCACTGTAGATGTAGATGTTGTCGACAACAATCAGGCAATGCCATCAGTTTGTGGAGGGCAATGAATAGCCTTGGAAAATAGTCTAGGTTTTTAGACACTTTCAAAGGGGTCCTTTGGCCAACAACTCAATTAGATATAGCCCATTCTCAGCACTGGGGGTCTCACTAGATGTCAGGTTGGGATTTTGTCTTCCCATTATTTGATGATTCCACTTAGATTTCTGTCTCCACCCAGAGGACAGTCAAACAGGGTCTGAGGAACCACCTGTGGAGAGAATGGGGGATAAGAAACGCAAAGAATGGACAGCAAGACAAAGTCTGATCAAGATGACAAATTTTATTTTTCCTAGGCAGGTTTTATACCCAATAGAAGCAAGATATGGGGAGGGGGGTGATGCAGAATCGCTTTGTTTCTGGGGGGAATAATGTACCTGTTCCCCAAAGCAGGATATTGCCTAGGTAAAAAGTTCAGCAGGAGGAACAGAACAGAGTGGGTTGCTATATACTTGTTCACAAGATCTATAGCTATTTGTTCTTAACTGGGGTTAGTAATTTCCTACAGAGGCCTCAACTTTTCCTATAGAAATCTCAACTAAGCTAGTACTTTTCCACTAAGGCCAAGACTTTCTAAGTAAGCACTTATGGCTGACAAGGCAGTTAACATTCAAACAGGGTCGCTCCCAACATCTCTCCCTTCCTTTTAGTATAGAAGGACTGTGGCAATATTATTCTTTGCTAAGGCAGGGATAGAGGCCTGACCTCCAGTAACTAAAGGGGATCTTGTAATGGCTCCGGTCCTCCTGGTATTGCCCAGGGAGGCATGGGGGCCATACCCATCCTGATGTCTTTTTCCTGGAGAGAGGATAGTTTGGACATAAACCCCTATGCAGTCAGGCTTGTTCCTCAGGGAACCCAGAAAGATATTTTTAGTTTTTTGCTTTATATTCCCTTGCAGTGCTTTGCCTTGCAGCCCAAGCAAGAACTTAATCTGCCAGTCAGAGGGGGTTCTGTTTCATTCCAATGACATAAAGATAGCTGCATTAACACTCCTCATATGTAACAGCCATAGATATCACCTGTGGATCTCATTTAGCTATCACCTCTGTTTTGTGGGGTCTATTGTCTTTTGTGATTCTGTATTTTCAACAATTTACCAGGTGATGGCTGTAGGGCCAATCCCTGAGCCTCACTTCGCACAGGGAATTTGCTAGATGGTCACTTAGAGTATTGCTTCTCAACCTTCCTAATGCTGTGACCATTTAATACAGTTTCTCATGCTGTGATGACCGGCAACCATAAAGTTATTTCATAGCTTTTTCATAACTATAATTTGCTAGTTATGAATCATAATGTAAATATGCAAGATATCTGGTATGTGTGACCCCTAAAGTGTTTGAGACCCACAGGTTCAGAACCACTGAATGTGAACTTAGAGTGAATGTGGAATCTTCTCTTACCAAACAATTTGCTGTTTTTTCAAACTAATGATTCTATATCACTATAGTCTGTAGAAATAGTCAATTATTATACCAATATTTAAAATCAGTGGTTCCCAACGTTTATGCAAATAAAACTCTAGTACAGATAGAAAGTAAACTTGACAGTCAGCCAGAGTTAATATTCAAGCATAACATGCGATTTCCTGGGCCTCATGTCAGGGGAGTAGGTTTTTTTTTTTCCTTTTTTTTTATTAGATATTTTCTTTATTTACATTTCAAATGTTATCCCGAAAGTTCCCTATACCCTCCCCCTGCCCTGCTCTCCTACCCACCCATTCCCACTTCTTTGCCCTGGTGTTCACCTGTACTGGGGCATATAAAGTTTCTAAGACCTAGGGGCCTCTCTTTCCAATGATGGCCGATTAGGCTGCTACATATGCAGCTAGAGACACGAGCTCTGGGGGTACTGGTGAGTTCATATTGTTGTTCCACCTATAGGGTTGCAGACTCCTTCAGCTCCTTGGGTACTTTCTCTAGCTCCTCCATTGGGGGCCCTGTGTTCCATCCTATAGATGACTGTGAATATCCACTTCTGTATTTGCCAGGCACTGGCATAGCCTCACATGAGACAGCTATATCAGGGTCCCTTCAGCAAAATCTTGCTGGCATATTCAATAGTGTCTGGGTTTGGTGGCTGATTATGGGATGGATCCCAGGGTGGGGTAGTCTCTGGATGATCCATCCTTTTGTCTTAGCTCCAAACTTTGTCTCTGTAACTCCTTCCATGGGTATTTTGTTCCCTATGGGAGTAGGCTTTCTAAACTGTCAATCAAATAATGATTGTTGGTCAATGCTTTGTAGCAGATTAACTCCGTCCGATAAATCTGAAGGCATACCTACCCTAACCTGAAGAACACACTCTGAGAACATTTGTAAGTGACTCTCACTGGAGACACAGCTTCTTCGCATTCTCTGGATGTCTGACATCACGCCACAGCTCCATCAGTTGATGGTACCTGTGACTCCCTGACTTACTGAATCTGGAAAGGCTAAACCTGGACTCACATTCTCTCTGTTACTTCATGGACTCTGAGAGTTTAAAGACTCCAAAGTGTGACTGAGCACATACTGTGTCAACAAGAAGCATGACAGGTGTCATTCAGTGAAGACACAGTCCCAGGTGTCAGTGTCGTTGCATTTCTGCTCTTAGAACAGGTGACCAGCATCTCACTGCTGCTCAACACCACTAAGTTTGGCTTGTGGAGCTATCAAAATGTATCTGTGATAAGAAAGGTACGTATTTTAGTTATATAAATGCTACACCTGCAGGTTATTGATTTTTGTGTTTTAGGAAACTAACCAAAAACAAAAACAATAAAACAACAACAAAATGGCTGGTAAATCTTCTAACACCCCTGTTCTGACCAAACAAAGCTTGTCCCAGGGTCCCTGCTCACTTTCCCAGGGGCATAAAGACCCCCTCACCCCCAACCCCCAAACCAGCCGCCAATAGACTGAACCAGTTCTCCAAAGCTGTGCCCAGTGTGCATTCTTTGCCCTGCCCACCAATGCCTTTCCTTACGCCCACACACCCTGGCTGAACTTCTTTCTCTCCAGCCCAGGCTGGTGTGTATCAGACTGGCTGACCCAAGGGGGAGAAGCAGGAACAGAGGAGCGCACAGCTAGCTATTTCTATGTGCTACACTTAAACTTTTTAAAAGTACCTTGTTGGAATTTCAGAAAACATAGGCCAATTTTCATTGCAATTGAGTCCGTGGGCATGTGGGGTCTCACTGAGCTGGGTTGGTCGATTTGGGATCAGCCCTTTTATGTCGTAGGTTAGTTAGTGGCAGTGCTCAGAACCTTATGAACGATGCTGAATGGGAAATGATCAAATTAGATGATTGAGGATGGCTCTCGGACTCTCTTGATGTGAAAAAAAAAAAAAGATATTCAGGGCGAGACAGCTACTACACTGCTTTGATTTATTAAAAACCTGTCTAGATGGCCAACATTTCAATCTCCAAAGCTCCCAGGGTTCTTTTTGGGGAAGGAAATGCATGTTGAGTGATTCACCGGGTTCCTTAGGGCTAATATTTTTAGGTATAGATGTGATGGTATGAGGGAGGGACCCCTCGGTGGCAATGGGAAGGTAGTGAGGAGACCTGTGTAATGCTGAGGTATGGGGCCAAAAGCCATACATTCTTTAATTGTCGAGCTTCATCCCCTTGCTCTTCGGTTACAGCTGGTGGCAGGGGAAAGGCAGCTTTGGCACAGGTTCCTGTGTTTCTTAAAGCGCTCTGGAGACAAAACAAAACATCTTCAAAGGCTTCCTCCATGGAGTCTATTTCAGGATTAAACACTTTCAACTCTGCGACGACTTTAATGAAGCCATGTCTGTTTTTCTGTCAAGGTCAACATCCCTCCTCCCCACCCAGTTCCCCAGTGGGACTCAAGGGAAGTGAGAGTCAGACTCCATGGAATCACACTGAGAATAGAATGGTGCTGTTCTAGTGTCAGACCCAGGTAGGGCTGGCTGTTTCTATAGATGACTGTTGGACTGGGCAATAGAGGAGCTGGTGAGAATTAAAAATATATGCACGTGTTTTGAGAAGGAACCGACAAAGGGAATTTTCATGGGGAGCCTGGCCTGAGAGTCAGGACACGTGAACTCAACTGTTAAATGTCTTAATCCTGGGCAAATGACTCAACATTTCTAGACTCCAGTTCTTCCATTTCAAAATGGCACCACGTGATCCTTAATGTCCCTTTTGGCAAGCTGGTCCTCTAATTTCCAGAAAATGAGCCAGAAAATTCGCTGAAATTTTGTTTTAAATGTAACAACCATCTGATAAAAACCAATGATGTAAAAATGTAATCACTGATAGATGCATATGGGATTTGGGGTAGTATGTGTTTCTTAAATGCTAATCCTCAGTAAATTGCTTGATCATTTGGTATGCAGCATGCTGTAGCATATTACATATTGTATTTATATTTTATATTTGGAAGTGCCATTGAACATTGCATATGGCTGCTCTGGCTCTGTCACTAACATTCCCTGTGCATTCCGTATGTGAACAGCATTCCAACCCTTATACGGTAGTATCCCTTTTACTCTAGATAATGTCATTTTTGATTATACAATTAATGCATATGTATTTCATAGTCTTGTACTTTTCTGCATTACATCCCTAAAAAGAAAATAGTATTTGGAGAAGTTCTATATGGCAACAAGTCTTTGTTTTTTAAATCACTTCCTCTCTCTTTCATCAAATTATCTGTCTCTCATCTCTCTCTGTCTCTCTGCATCCTGTCTTTCTATAAATACTTAATATAATCTGAATAAGAATATTTTCCAAAGGAAAATCTGTAATGTTGTTAACATTCAGGAATAGTTATATATACATACATTATAAATTATATATACTAAATAGATTATAAATGACATATATAATTTAAGCTCAGTTGTATAATTTCAAATATTTTAAATTTCAAATCTCTAATTTTGATATGGGGCACATTTTAATTGTAAAAACTTATTCTGCATATTCATACCACTATACCATGGAGACTTTAAAAAGATTAAAGTTTATGTCTGTTAATAATTCCCTTCCTTTTGGTTCCAGTTTCTCTGGTCTAATTGCAGTGGGATATACTAGTGCCTGCTCTGCTCTGTGTAAGAAGGCATCGGCTTTTATTGTTATGAATCAGATAGGAAGTATCTCATTTTCAAAGAGATACACAGGACATATGCTTGCACATTCTGTTAACAGCCAGTGATCCAAATGGGGAAAAAATTTCCACCAACACAGCGAGTTATATAAGGCAAAGGACCTTCATCAGACCGACAGGCCTATGCAGTTTTCTCCAGACCATCCTTTGGATGGTATGTACTCTGTAAGGCTTTGAATGGGAAGTCTGCCCTTGGCAGAGGTCATTTGTCTTTAGTCAATGAACTAACCAGTTTCTCTAGAAAAATCCTCCCTTGCTCAGAAAGGCATGCTTACTGGGGACAAAGAAGCCCTTCTCTCTGTCTGTGGTTTGGAGTATGCAGTATGTGTTCAGTTGATACCTGTATCTTTTAGTCTTTGGTGGGGGGAGGGAGGATCAAACATGCTTATTTGTTTGACTCTTTGAAAAAAAAAAAAACCCTTCCAACAGTTTTTTTTTCTCATGTCTGAAATGGTTCATATTAAAGTTTTCATAATACCCTTCAGTTTCTGTGTTAAACTGATGTTTAAATTGGAAAGAGAGTGGGAAGCTTGGCAGTTTAGATAATTCGCTTCATCTGGTGGCCAGCTATGTTAACAATCACATCATATGCCAACACTTAGAGGAGATGAAAGGGGCCCCAGGGCACTGAGGCTACACTTGAGGAGAGGAAGGAAAACACAGAGTTCTTTGTCTCGTCGTTTTATTCTATAAAATGGTAAATTATTTTGACCGGAATTCCGAAGTGTTAAAGGAACAATTTAAAGGCTGCACAGTAGCTTGGCTGTGAAGGGGAATCAGATTAGTGATCAGTGTGCTGGACAGAGCAAGCTGAGCCCTGCATCAGCAAGCGATGTCTTTTATTCCCCTTGCACTGAATGCAGCAAGGAAGTGGAGATATTGTTAGCATATGAAGAACATCAAAGCCTTCCGCTGGAAGACAAACGTCCACCTTCTGACAGAGAGAGCAGCCTCCTCTCACGGACTAGCATGCCCACTTCCCAAGCACACACTTTGTCCAACCCCAGCACAGCTTCATCCGGAATGGGCAGGTTGATATTTAGCAGCAAGTGGCTGACACAGGACCATACATACTATCCCTTAAGAGCAAATATTTTCACATCAAATTGCTGTTCTTCATGAAGGGCAGGGACACTCTTTTTTAAAAGTTTATGGGAGGATGGGTTTGGGAGATGGAAGCCACATTTTCTTTAGAGGTCCCAGAAGGTGGTCAGAGCCTGATTACTATTGCTCTAAATAAGAGAGACTGATCTAACTGGTTGACAAGAGAGTGGATAACTGCCTCTTCAGTCCTGAATACAGACATGATTCTTGGCTGCTGGATTCTTCAATCAATACTGACATGCTGGCCAGGCACAATTTAAAAATAATGCAGAGCTCCCGGTCTTCGCTGCTGTGCGGATTGTTTGAGCATGATAAGCCGCTCTCTTCTCTATTCTGTTCCCTCCTGTCTGGGTGATCAACAAATGGTCCTGCTTACTCAAAATGGAATTTAGTTCAGTGGCAGAATGACTGGGACTTTTCCAAGCCTCAGCTCATCCGAGAGACTCCAGGATGATAAACTGTGTGACAGCCCATAGCCAAGCAAGTAATTCCAGATGCTTTGGATATTTAGTTTGTTAGTTCATGGGGACATGTTAGGAATAGTCAGTTTCCATTAGTGTTCCACTTATCATTGGCCAATATGCTTAGGGTATAATAACACTGGCGGTTTTATGTAACAACTTTATTTATAGGGAAAGTCTTTTCTGAAAGGAACATGGCTGGAGCTTCATTTCTGAGCTCATATGTTATGTTGACCAAAAATATCTGTTAAAACTTAGATCAATGTCATGAGCAGTATTTTCATTTTCACGACTCTTGGACTCTTTAAAAAAAATGTTGCCAGTTGTTGTATTAACACTTAGCAAAGTTTAGGTTAGCTGCATTCCAGCCTGTGGTTGAGAGATAAACAGAGAGTAATGTTGCAGCGATTGATTGTGATTGACTTCCGGTTACTTTGTGTGGTTTCCTTTGCATGTTTAAAGATCTGTTTACAAAACAAAAGATCTGCTTAACGTATCTGTTTACAAAAGCAAAGCTATAACACAACGGCGTTTATAAAGAGCTGACTATCCTATTGATGGATAATCATGATGGAAGGCTCCTTCGTCATGATTATAGTGGGATAGCCTTCCTTCCTTCTTGTCGCCCATCCTGTGCACCACTACTGTTCTGGTACCTGCAATGAGTGATAGATGCTGGGATAGATCTGAGTATTTGTCAGTCCCATGAAGTTAGACTCTGGGATTAAAACAACCACCACACCACCATCATCACCACCACAACAACCACCACCACAAAAAACAAAACAAAACAAAACCAATGAAAACATGAAGACTTTCAGGATTTGTTAGGAATACCAAGTTGGAGCTCCAGACTTTCCAGTTAGCTTTCAGAAGAAGTGAGCAAAAATTACAACAATGTATCTAAGTCAGCTTAACTTTCAGAGTAGATTTTTTAATAAGAATTAATGTTCTTACTTCCAGATATCTGCATGTTAGGTTTAGGTTTATTCCATTCTAATATTTAAGCTCCACATTCATATATCATCATTCTGCCCACCTCCCCGTTTTTTCTCTGTTCTCTATTTTTGCCTGACCCACATACTTCCTGGGAAATACCTTTTCCTCTGGGTTGGATTCAATTCTCCAAAAAATAGCCTCTTTTATAGCTACGCAAAGGAGGTGGAAAAGCTAGCTTATTTCATTCAATAATTGCTAGGTTTGTGTTTATGAAGTGCCTGCTTCTTACTCTACTGATTATTTTTATAATATTCCTTGGTAATTCTTTATATATCTAAAGCAATACCTTTATGGACAAGTTAGGTTAGAATGAACCATATGATTTTAACTGATTGTTGTGGTTTGAATAAAAATGGCCCCTAGACTCTTAGGGAGTGGGATTCTTGGAGGTGAGGCCTTGTTGGAAGAAGTGTGACATAGGAGATGGGACTTGAGGTTCCAGAAGCTCAAGCCAGGCCCAGTGTCTCTTTCTCTTCCTGGAGCCTTTGGGTCTGGGTATAGAACTCTCAGCTACCTCTCCAGCATCAAGTCTACCTGCATTCCCACATGCTTCCTGCCATAATGATGACTGACTAAGCCTCTGAAGTGTAAGCTAACCCAAATTAAATGTTTTCTTTTATAAGAGTTGCCATGGTCATGGTGTTTCTTCATAGCAATAGAACCTTGACTAAGACAAAAGGATAGTCTCACCATGCCGAGGCAGGAGGTTCCCTACATGTTTGAGATAAGCCTAAATTAGATACTGTTACTAAGTGACATCAGACTTGAGTGAACTCATGGTTTTACATGTCTGGGATGTCAAGAGAACTAAATTACTTTGAAGTTATTAACCGCTATTCTGATTGTTAGCTATTAGACATCACACACAATCAGAAACCTGAATGTTAACAACAACAACAATAAGATGACCAGTGTGACCTCCAAAAATAAGAAATATCATGCCAGCAGATTAAATAAAATCACTTTGCCTCATGTTGTTTTGAGACTATATAGAACATCTAAATATTGTTTCTAGTACAGTTCTGTGTTGCTTAGTTTTATGTCAACTTGACACAAGCTAGTCACTTAGGAGAAATGACTTTCAATTGGAAAAATTCCTCATAACCTTGGCACGTGTCGAATGTATGCAACTCGTTTTTTATATTAATACAATCTTACAATTATGATATTTTAGATCTAATATTTCTAGTATAAAATAAACAGACTTGAGACAAAATATTTTTTAGTTTTATTTTAATTACTTTAAATAGTTATTAATTTATTTATCCATTTAATGTGTAAGCTTGCGTGTTTGCGTAAGATTAGTTTTTCAAGTGTTGTACTTGTGTGTTAAATTGCCCAGGGGTTGACTGTTATTTATTGTTACTATGCTTGGTTTTTAATGTTAGCTTACCTGAATTAGAATCCCCTGAGCAGGGAGGGACCTTCACCAGAAGAACTGTCCTAATTGCCTTGATTGGTACGGAAGGCCCACCTCAATTGCAGATGGAAGATTCTGGTATTCACTCAGATTAAAAGCCTATTTCAAGAGGATTTTATTTTCTTCTTCACTCTCCCGCTTGGCTTTGCCACTTGCTGCCGAGCTGCTTCATCTTGTCGCAGTTGCTGTTGCTGTTGCAGTTGCTGTTGCTGTTGTTGCTACCTCCACAGTAGAACCAGCTTTTCTGACTTTTATTGTGGGATAGAAACCAATGGTTCTCCAGGAAATTTCTGGGCTTCTGGTGCCAGATTAGGACTGCTGATGTGCCCTACCTCTGGACTGAGTAACTACCACTTGGTTGTTGCCCCTGTGAGAGATAGCTGGTATGGGACTACTCTGGCTATTGACACATTTGGCTTTAAGGACCAAGTAACTACCATATTCTTAGCTCATGGGTGTGAGTTAGTGGTTGTTGCTATTTTGAAGTTAGCATATATATATATATATATATATATATATATATATATATATATATACACACACACACACACATATATATATGTATGTGTGTAAACACATATAAAATATGTAAAGACATATATGTGTTAGCTTTAAGACAGCAAGAACCATATATATGTGTATATATAAAATCCTCTTGGTTCTGTTACTCTACAACAGTCGTTATAGCCTTCCTAATACAGTTCCTCATGTTATGGTGATCCTCAACCATAAAATTATTTTGGTTGCTACTTTGTAATTATAATTTTGCTACTGTTATGAATTGTAATATAAGTACCTGATATGCAGAATATCCACTATGCAATTCCCAAAGGAGCCGTGACCCACAGGTTGAGAACCCCTGCTGCAGAGACTCCCTGACAATTTCAAAGCAGCTGATCCTGCCCCCCTTTCTTTTTTTGAATAACAATTGAATACAATCATCTTTCTGTCCTGGAACCAAGGCTTGACAGTTTGTCAAAAGTCTAGTGAATAATGTAAGATATCTTGTTTAACTTTGAAACCCTCAGTTATCTACTGTGAATTTTACTAATAATCACCCCTCCCAGAGTTACCTCAGTGCCTCCTTGACTAATCAAACCTTCTTTTGGAAGTCTCTAAGTGAATCTTAAACTCCAGACTTGTACAAACTTGTGTGAGCATTTATAGTCATGTATGTGCACATATGTGTATATGCATATGTGTGCATATGGATATGTGAAAGAAGAGATTGAGAGATTAAATTTCCACACATATAGGGATTAGTGATTATATATAGTTGAATAGCGATTTCTACGGAATCCCCTGAGTATATGTTTATTTAAAATGTTGGCTGTGCTATTTCTCGTTGCCTTACAAAACATTTCCTTTCTATTTCTAAGTGTCCCTCCATGGTGGGTGCCTGAGAATCACCCCTGAATGGGGCCAGCAGTCAGGACACATTTTTTTTTTGAGGAGCAGATGTTTTACTGGTCTCCATATTTTAAAAAGTATGTGGGTTTCCTCCTTATTCAAATTGTGAATTATTTGATTAAAAAATTAATTTAGGAAGTTAATAATCATGAAAGGAGTACATAAATATTTATATGCTTATGTAAATTTTAATGTCATGTTCATGATTAGAAAGGATTTCCCAAGATTCAAAGTGCATATCACATATGTTTTCAACATTGTACAAGTACAGTATCACTTCAGTATATTTCGTTTATAACATGGAAGCAAATGTTTCAAATACTAAAATACTTCATAATGATGAATTTTTTTATTGGCTATCTAGGAGGGTTGTGAGTGTGGAGAATAAAAACACGTCTTGGTAAACCAAAATCAGTCATCATGGGTTTGTTAATTTATTCACCTTACGAAGCGTTTATTAGAGGTACCATGCATAATGATGAGGAGAATTCATAAAACCCCGAACAGCCCACTGCCTAAAGGAAGAAACAGTAACGTCTTGGATGAAGGCAGGACATGGGGCACTGGGTGTGCCAGACTTTGTAAGCTATGAGGAGAAAGCACTGGGCTATAACCTTGACTGTAGAGTCTCCAACCCAACCCTCAAGTCGATGCCAGACATATGTGTCTGAGACATGTCCCCTGGCCATTTCTGAAAGCAGCTTCCTGTTTAAAATGTGTAACCAATAGAAGCCACTTTGGTTCTCCTCAGGACCCTTGTGAGGTCACTATGTCCCTGGCATGAGTGCTCTGCTATCACCCAGTGATGTCATGTTTTGTATATGGAAGAGGTGACACTTTAGCCAAAGAAATACCTTTTAAACCAAGATATGGGCACAAGTACCTCTCTAGTCCCCCAGAGTATAAGAATTTTAATTGAAACTTTAAAATAATGTTGACTATAAAGCACAAGATTAAAACAAAACAAAACAAAACAAAAAGCCCACTTTTTTTTTTTAAGATGGAGTTTCATGTGACTCAGACTAACACCAAATTCATCGTGAAGGTGAGGTTAGATGTGAATTCCTGACTCTCCACTACTTCGCACACATTCAAGTTCTACAAAGAACTTTAGGTTCTTGAATACATTGATGTCGAGGACTCATTTTGAAACAGTGCCTCTTCTTCTCCTCTTCCGTTCCATATACATGGCTTCTCCTTTTGAGCTTAAAGTACCCATTTACATTGAAGGGCTTGGGATTACATTATTATTATTATTATTATTATTATTATTATTATTACTTTTGTAGTATAAATGGAAAGAGGAAGGTTTGTAGAGTGAGCAAATTACTTGCCACACAAGTGTGCATTCTGGACTTTGAACTGTCAGAACCCAGGTAAAGCCAGGTACAGTGGTGCATATTTGAATTCCCAGTGTTCCTAAGTAAAATGGGAGGCAGGTATAGGAGAATCCCTAAGAGCTTGCAGGCCAGCTGGCCTATGTGTAGCAAACAACTGAGACCCTATCTCAAGCCAAGTGGAAGATGAGAAGACTAACCTAAGATTGTTCTCTGATCTCCACATGTCTACTGTGGCGTGTGTAACCCCCACACCGGCATGGGCAAGCTCACACGCATGTGAAATAAAAAAGAAGAGATTAAGGCTATGTTCAGGCACACACACACACACACACACACGCTACAAAAAGAAAAAAGTAAGACCATGTTCAGGTCTGACACCTATGAGATAATAGACTTAAAATTTAGGGATGTCTGAGAAAGAAACCTTCCAGATGCCTTCATCCATCTGTAATAGGTCAAGAAGCAGATATTATAGACAAGATTATATAAAGTCATAGGCCTAAAGCATAGGAAAAGGAAGAGCAATGAAAAGGAAGCAAGGGCTCAGGGCGGCTCTGATGGTTCTCATGGATGGTCGCTGAATGAACGAGGGCACGGTAGGCAGCCATGTCAGCAGGGACTTGCCTTGCTCTTCCTCCCCCGCTCACCCCCCGCCCCCCAGCATTTTTCCAGCAGTCCAAGTTCTCAGGCAACCCTGAGCTCTCAAAACAGAGACAGAAGCAGGATGACCTGAGATTTAATGGGCCCTGGGCCGTGGAGGTGATCTGAGACCCAGGAAGTAGAAACCTCGGGGTTCTTAGTCTATGATGGCTACATTCCGGGAATGCAAAGCGAAGAGACTAAGATGCTAAGAGAGACTTGTGTGGAGACCAAAATGCTTGTGTGCAACTAAGACTGGGTCACAGGCTCGAGAGCCAGAGAGTCATTTCTCTGCTTTCCTCTTCCACCACTCAGCGGATCCTGGGACATCAGCTTACTCTGCCAGCATCCCTTCTGAGAGAGAGGAGAGGCCTTACTGCACAGATAGGAACCATCTTTAAATTGTAGCCTGTTGTAACAACCAGAGTTCCTTCTTCCCCTCCCCCTCCATCCTCCTCCTCCTCTCTCCTTCCCTGTTTACTGTCCTCTCTCCCTCCCTCTCTTCTTCCTTTCCTCCCTCTTTCCTGCTTTTTTATATTTTTTCCTCTTCTCCCTCTTTGTCCTTCTCTTTGTACTCCTCTTCATTTGTTTTGAGATAGTTTTATGTGGTCCAGGCTGGCCTCAAACACTCACACACACACACACACACACACACACACACACACACACACACACACACACACACACACAGTCATGGGTGGCCTTGAATTGCTGATCATCTTACCCCTACCCTGAACTGCTGGGATTACATGTCTGGCTCTGAAGTATATACAGTACCTGAACATATTCCTCCATATATCCTGCTGTGTGCTATGTGGTACACAGGCTTTCTCCTCCTCCTTGACCTCTGCTTTCCTCTTTGAGGGTCCTTGTTCCTTCCTCAAGGTACTAGGTGATGGGGGTCACTCTAGATGCTCCATTCCAGGGCAGTATATTATCTTCCTTTCCTAGCTTTTCTTCATCTGGATAGTGAGTCCCATATTTCAGATGCCAATAGACTGTTACTTTCTTGAACAACCAAACTGCCTTAAAAGAATGCAGTGGTCCTCAGCCAACTAATTAAAAAACCCAGGCACATTTTGTAACACTTCTCTCTATGTCACTTCAAAATATTAGGAAATAATATCACCCTTGTCATTCCCTTGTTATTAGGATATACTTCTGTAAATACAGATTGCCCAGGGGAGCATTAAACTAGAGACCACAAATGCATCCATACATTCTAGCACCCTACAACAATACTTACTGTTCCCAACCAGGACAATTTCCAATGTTGCTCCACCATTTCCTCTGACACATCTTCATATTAGAAGGGAAGCCCGCCCTTTCTCAGCCCTAACTCCATGATTAAAGAAATAAAAATAAAAACCAATATGGTCAAATCCACCTAATTTCAATCCAGAGGGGAAAAATTATAAAGTCTATTAAGTTAGAAAATTCTATTGTTGATGAATATGAGCACAGTTCTTAACCTGTAGACTCATTTAGGCAAGTTTTCTGTAGAAATTGACTGGAGAATATGGAGGTACGGTTAGGTGTGTGTGTGTGTGTGTGTGTGTGTGTGTGTGTGTGTGTGTGTGTGTGTGCGTGTGAGTAGAACTCAGGGTGGGTCAGAATGAATATTTCTCCCTCTTACAGAGTTGTCCAGGAACAGAAGATGAGAACTCAGGACCTCGCTCTCCCTTATTTCTGGTCTCTTCAGCCTATGCTATAAGCATATTGTTTATTCCACAAAGCAGATGGGAAAATAAAAGACATGTCTCTTACAGTTTCTTTGGGTTTTAACAAAATCAATTGTTGTCCTGTGTAGAAGTGTAGAGCTCTGCTCATTTCTGATTTTGTTCATGTGTTGCTAGGCTCTTCTGGATATGGGTCTAATGCTCTTTCCTTTTCTGGGTTTGACCCATCTGCTTCCAGCCTGGGGGTGTGAAGAGGGAAACCCCATGAGCCTCCTGTCTGCACATAAACTGCACACTCATTACTCATTGCTGTTACAACGTACTGTTACAGCCGGAGCTAAAGATGAATACAGATATCAGATTCTCTGGTGGGTAAACACTAGTTGTGAAACATCACATAGTACCCCATAAGTGTGTGTATCTTATTACATCAGTTAAAATGTTTCCAAGGAAAATAATAAAATTGACTTGCCAAGGTGGGTGCAAGAGCCAACCTGCCCTTTGGTTGATGTAGAAAGATACAGAGTGGCTCTTGATGGCGTCTTTTAAACAAAGCCTGGCCTGTTAAACTACAGCTAGAGAATAAAAGAGATGTAGCCTTATTGACTCCTGCTCTAACGTGGGAAGATCTTCAGGGACATTATCCTATTGCTCACTTGGTATTCCCTGAGTACAGTTTTAGACCAACCCACTGAAAACCTATTTAAAATATGTTTTCTGAGGCTGGAGAGATGGATGGCTCAGCAGTTAAGAGCACTGCCTGCTCTTCTAGAGGTCTTGAGTTCAATTCCCAGCAACCACATGGTGGCTCACAACCATCTGTAATGGGATCTGATGCCCTCTTCTGCTGTGTCTGAAGACAGCTACAGTGTACTCATATAAATAAAATAAATAAATCTTAAAAAAAAAATGCTTCTGTGGTCACCTCAATTCCACCCCCATGGCTCTTGTAATTAAATTATCTCCTGAAGTTTATCAAAATCATAATTATTTTGCTTCTACTTTTTCTGTCATATGGTTTGAAGAGAGAATGCTATTTCTATCTCATTCTACAGCGAGTGCCAGTTGCACTGAATCACTTGGGTTTCGTCCTTCTGTCACAACAGTATTATTTTTCTTTATGTAAACAGTCAGAAAATGCTAAGAGATCCTATAAAATATTCCACAGTTTATTGTCTTGTTATGTCTGTTTCAGACGGCTACTTTACTTTCAGTCAGGAAGCCTCACGATGTGAGGTGTTGAGTTTGAATTGAGTTGGAAAAGCAACTGGAGAGTGACTAGGTGTGATAAAGATTTTATCTTCTTTCCCACTGCAACGGGAAATGCTGCCATATTTATAACTCCAAATAGTTGCAGAAATACGACACAGCTGGAGTGGTTAATAAGAGACTTGTAGCCCCAGATTATCTGACTTAGTAACCATGCATTGGATTTTATTACCCACAAAGTACTTCAGAAGTCCACCAACGAAAGGAAAACACAGTGGCCGAGACTTTTGACTGTGGCATCTGTTTCTTTATGCCTAGCAACCTTAAGAATACAGGAGCGTAAACGTTAAAATGAAGAAATGCATGTATGTGGCAGACCCAGAAATAGTCCCCCTATTTTGAAAAATGAAGTTCAGAGTATCTACTGAGGGAATTTAATAAAACTTTTCATCTTCAATATAAGAAAGGCCACAAATCAATGAAATTTAAATAGCTCGGCTCTCTTGAGCACCTGCTTATCCTGTCTTGAGAAAATTCTGCAGTGTTTTAACCATCATTTTACGACATTAAAAAGTAATGCTCACTAACGTACTTCTTGAAAAGGCTATTAAAGTTAAGGGTCTGTCAGCCATTCTATTAGAAACCTGATTTCCAGGAGTTTAATATAAACCAGACATCACATGTAATAAGCCCTAGTACAGGAATCGGAGGCTAGGACCATCATTTTCTCTATTTAAAGTCCATTTTCCCTAACAAGACTGTCTTTATCCTTGGAAAATATCTTTTGGATAAGTTGTAATTTTAAAAATTTACCAAATGCTCTCTTTTCCCTTCCTGTGATATTTTACCTCTGATTTAAGATAAAAGTCCTAAGGAAGAAAGCCTTGCCTAAAATAACTTTTGATTGAGTTAATCTGTATGTGAGGAAAAGAACTCTCAACCGAATGTCTTGCTTCCTTTCCCATATGAGAACTTATAGTCCCTGTACGGTATCTCCCTTTTACATCTTTGCTGTAACAATGACCATAGATGTTGCATGTCTTTTGTCATATGGTACTGGAGGTTACACATCCAAAGTTGCTGGGCTAAATAAAGTCACCGAATCAGTGAGGCTGTCTCACTCTGGCCATTGTGAAAGGAGGGTATTTCTTGGTTTTGTGTGGCGTTATTTTTTGTTTATTCTGACAGGGATTCATTCCTCTGGCTCATTTCTTCCAGCTTCAGATTCATTACTACAGATTACATTCCACCCCCCTCGCCCCCCACCCCCCACCCCAGGCCCCAGAGGACAAGAAAAGCTAGACTAGTGGTTGTCAACCTGTGGGTTGTGACCACTTTGGCAAATGTCTGTCTCCAAAAATATTCACATTATGATTCCTAAAAGTAGCAAAATTACAGTTATAAACTAGCCACAAAAATAATTGTATGGTTGGGGTCACCACACTTTGAGGAACTGTGTTCAAGGACTGAAGCATGAGGAAGGTTAAGAACCACAGGGCTAGAGTAATGAGCTCTGTTTAAGCAGCTATGTGAAAGGCATTTAACCATCTAGGTTAAGGCTAACCCTCAGGACGTGCTAAGAGTCAGTACTTATGTGGAATGAGAGAGGGAATTCAGAATTGAGTATTTTTGGGTTCCACGGCTCCACAATGGCCCCGACCTTAGCATAGAGTTTGCTTTGTCTACACAACCAAGCTAACAAGGAGGATCCCTCCGAGGAGGGATCTGAAAGTTGGACATGTTTTAAAAGTTACATTTGACCTGGAAGACAAATCAACGGCCATCTAAGTTTCAAAGAATTGACTCACATGAAAAATGATCAACCCTAAAAACTGAGGAGCAAGGAGTGTGTTTTAGAGAGATGTAACAGCAAACACCAATTCCTGCTCACTCATGTTCCATAATGGAGAATGGCTGAGATACAATGCTCAGGAATATCCCTCGGGGTATCACAATGCTCCTCCACCATAGTGCTCCTCCACCACAGTGCTCCTCCATCATAGTGCTCCTTCATCAAAGTGCTCCTCCACCACAGTGCTCCTCTACCACAGTGCTCTTCCATCACAGTGCTCCTCTACCACAGTGCTCCTCCATCACAGTGCTCTTCCATCACATTGCTCCTCCATGACAGTGCTCCTCCATGACAGTGCTCCTCCACCACAGTGCTCCTCCATCACAGTGTTCCTCAGTCCCAGTGCCCCTGCACCACAGTGCTCTTGCACCACAATGCCACTCCTTCAACGTCACCCTCCATCATAGATTCCCTGCATATTAGTGGCCGTTCCGCACAGTGCTTAAATCACCAACAGTATCTGATGTCTGGGATTCACTTGTGACCTTCTAGGCTCCAGATGTTTGGGGTCAGCTCATCTCTCTGGCTCTTCATCTTTAGCACACACTCATGGGCTCAGGTTAGCTCCATTTTTCATCTGCTGCTGTCTATGGGAGTCATCCCATGGTCCATGGTCTCCAGTATGCTGGGGTTTCCACTCAGTTGAGGCTGTATTCTCAACCAATAGCCTCCTGTCTTCTCTTTGGGGACTCTGACCCTGCCCCTTGGTGACAAGCCTCACCGTCTCTCCATATTTATTTTTTCATTCTCTCAGCTACCATACTGCCAAAAGCAGTGCCCAGTGGAAGGCTTTTACACATTACTGAATTCTGCCTTTGTCCCCCTTTTGACCATAGCTACTACAAGCTGACTTACAGAAATACCTCCCAGAATATGCTTCCTCAATTATGCTGGTCACTTATTGATCCACCACAGCTGATTTTTTTTTAGCCCCAGCTAGTCAGCATCGATTACCTCAGGAAAGGTTTAACTTTTATGTTCTGGCTTCCTGCTAATCAGTTTTGACTCTTTCACCCCAGCTGACCAGGAATCACAGATTCTTAATAATAATTTTAAAAAAATCACATGAACAGCCCCAATGGGCATCTTTGCTCCCCTCTGGAACTCCCCAAGCCAGGCCTCCACTGTCTACAGCTCTATCAATATTTCTATCTTCCAATGCCCCACAACAGCTCACTAAGATCTGAGCACTCAATGGCAATCCAAGCTTACTGTTGCAAACAATTTCAAAGTTCTCCAGCAAAACAGCAAGGTCTGGTCCGTCTCCGTAATGTCCACTCTTGTGTTACCAATCTCTGTCCTAGTTAGGTTTCTTCACTGGTGTGAGAAAATACTGACAGAAACCAACTTAGGGAGGAAACAGTTTATTCTGTCTTACAACTCACAGGCCACAGTATAGCACTGAAAAAGTCAGGACAGGCACTCAAAGCTGGAACCTGGAGGCTGGAGCTGGGGCAGAGGTTGTGGAGGGGTGCTGCTTACTGGCTTGCTCCTCATGTCTTGCCCAGACTTCTTTCTTATACAATCCAGGATCATCTGCCTAGGAGTGGTACCTCCCACGGTAGGCTTGACCATCACCCATCAATCATTAATCAAGAAAATACCCCATAGACTTGCCTACAGGCCACTCTGATGGAGATATTTTCTTCCCAGATGACCCTAGTATATGTCATGGTGACAAATACTAACCAGTGCTGTCACAGTGTCCTCCAGAGGCTAGGCCACTCTTGTCCAGAAGCAACTGGGTTTGTTGTAGATGGACCTACGTGAAGGTGTGGAATGGTCTTTGTCCTTTTCTTTTCTTTTGGTTGATTATAAAATGCCTATTCTCAATGAAACCACATTGTACATCAGATTTTTTTAAAAGCTTAGAATTGCAGATATGCTTGCCAACATAGTGATGGTTAATTTCTGTCATAGCCAAAATACTTTAAAGATGTATAAGGGATGTAAGAACAGAAGGAGGGAGAAGACGTAGGGATTGGCGGGTGGCGGTTGAATTCAGGGAGAAAAAGCACAATTTAGCATCTTGTATTATTGAGTTCTATTTCATGGTGGTTTTAATCAGCCTTGTTTATTTGTTTCTTTTTTGAGCTGCTGAGAAATAGCCACATACACATTATTGTTACACATACACATTATTGTTACTGGAGTCACTTGGAGCATGAATAACAATCAAATCAATGTTTCTTTGGGAGTGCCACCTGTTTGGAATAGCTATCATTATGTAAGAACTCTCATGGCTTGACTTCTATTCCAATATGGCTATAATATAGACTATGACATATAAAAATCAGCAAAGAAAATGCACTTGGGCAAGGGCCAGGGCACAGCAGGGACACACCTCCTAGTGTCCCATTTCCCCTCCTACCTAGCAGAGGCACACACAGCCAGAAGGCTAATTCTCAGGAGCACTATGACTGTAGCAGCACAGGAGGAGCCTGAGCATGCCTGGGAACTCACCAGAGACTATTGTTGGAGCATGGATCAGGTCAACTGCAGAGACACAGACGTAGGTATGTAATACCCGTGTGATGTGACTGACTCCCGTTAGCTATTGTCTGTCCTCTTGTGGTCACATTGACTCACCTGGCCAAGTGCTTGCACACACAAAGTCACAGTTACTAGAACCTATGGCTTTGCATTAAATATTTCACCAAATGTGTAGGGCATGGCCTGAAGCCTCAGGCATACTGAAAACAATATATCAGGTCAGGTGTCCTGACCAGCTACTTGTTTATTTCACAGTCTTCTTTGATGCAGACATCTTAACTGAGGTGACAACACAGGGACATTTATGCCAAAGAACCCTCTAATGGGATCAGTAAAGACACAGGAAGTCAATAGTTGATTTGTTTTGTTTTGTTTTGTTTTCAAACAGCAAAACTGAGTCACATTTGGTCTTAGTTTTTGACAATGACGTTGGGAGAAAAGATTTTGCTGTAAGGTGAGCACAGGACTGTTGATTAGCCAGGCTCTTGCTGCGGCCTGCGCCCACTCTTAACTGATGAACAAGTGAAGAAATATCTCCACATGGCCACTAAACGAATGGCATCTTCATCCATTTCTGTTAGACCAGTGAGTCCCAGCTTTGCCTTTATGTTATAATTACTTAATGTGGGTTTCTCGAGGCCCAGAAGCCATCCTCAGAGATACCGACTCACCAGCCTGGGATATTACTTAAGAAGTGATATTTGAAACAGTTTTGGGAACGATTTTTGATGCACAGAAGCTAAAAACCATGGAATTGATCCATAGAGGACAGAACTAGGGAAATACTAACTTTTCAGCTTACACACTAAACCGCAATGTCTTCCTTTCTGTCCACACACAGTAAGCTCTCTCACCTCCTTTGCCACGGTTTTCCTGGGGTGGCTGTTAGACTTAACTTTGTAGACTGACCCCCATATTCTGCTCATGGGTAGACACTTTTTCCCCCCGCTGGGGTTGAGTAATGTCCAGGCATTGGTCATTGTAATGTGCAGTCAAAATTGAGACCCATGGGTCTAAAATATTCATATCCCAGTGGTTTCAATATTCAGTTACATTAAGAAATTAGGTTACCGTGGTTAGGAATCTCAGGGAAATAAATGCCACACTGGATGCCTGTGGTCTCTGTGCAGGTGACAGTTGATCTGAAAGGCATTGATAAGAAGAAACCAGAAAACCTGGAAGAAGGGCACACCCTGCAGAAAGCATGTCAGGACAATGGAGGTGAGAGAGAATCTTGTGTTTGATGGACAGAAAGGGAGACGTTATGGCTGCAGTATGTAGGGTGTTAGATGTCATCCTGTGCAGGATCTGCAAGATTAACAGTGGGAGGGAAGAGGAAGTTGGAGGACATCCCTGAGGAGTTGATAAGGAAGGCCTAGAGCTTAGGCTTCAGGTGGGGGAATCTCTGAAAGGTCCATTTTCCCTTGTGTTAAAAGGGACTCTAGAAAGACGACACAGTACATACCTCACTTAAGTCAGATAGCCGGTGCCTTCTTCCAGCTTCTTTCATGCTCGTAAGAAGATTGCATGCTTCCTCTTTAAGTTAGGCTCACACTAATATTCAACGCCAACAGCGCTAGGAACTGCTTTCCCTGCACTGCCCTGCCTTTCTGTCCTTGAAAACTAAGGAATTACAACCAAGCCATCCTTCCCGCGCTCGCCTTGTCTTTCCTTGGTTGATTTTACTTCCGCGACGACCTATCTTCGTCAGCTGGAACATTCTCCAAGTTTCTTGGTTCCTCCAGCACCACCCAGCTATTTGGGCCATAGGAACATGATTTACAGTTGTCTGCAGATCACTAACCCAGACCCTCACTTCTGCACCTCCTGTTTAACTTACGGCTACTTTAATAATATTCTCCAGACAACTTGATTTCTGGAACTCATATCAAGTTGCACACATTAATGGCTGTCAGGGGAGCATGGTTCCTCCATTGGCTTCTCTTAGCTCTTCGGCTTAATGGAATCAGCTAACAGATAGCTGCTGAACTTTTGCTGTGTGGAGGCACTGTTGGCAATGGATCACATCTATGTCTGTCGTAAGAGATCTTGACTTTTTAGCACAGCTGTTTTCAGCTTTATTCTTTCTCTCCCTGCAGGTCTCAGATTTTGTTATTTGAATCCAGAATGCGAGGTCGCCTAAGTTTAGTTTCAGACGAAAGGATGCATCGATCCTGGTCACATGCAGAAGTCTGCACTTTGTGTTTTAAAACATGTAATTGCAGCCATCTGAGACAATACTCATGCGATTCACTGGTTCATTTAACATCTAGCTCAGTTTCCATGGTTCGATAATTTATACTCTTAAACTTCTGATAATCCCATCCGAGTAGCAACCATGTTCATAATTTTTTGGGGGGGGGGCATGGGGAGTCAGAAAAATAAAGACTTCCCAGAGCTCAAGGGAGATAAAAAAGCAAACATTTCATAGAGAAAGCATTTACTCAGTTCCTGTCCCTTATCCCTCGTGCCTCCTTCACCTCCACAATTTTCATGACGGTTTGTTGACTTGAAAAAACAAGGATTCAAAGAAACCATGGAGCCCCAGCACCGCCCATAGTGATGCCGTGCAATCCGGAGGAGACATGTGTGGAATGAATAGTTTTACATGTTTATCGGCCATGTGAATTGCGATGTCTCGGTTTGGTAAAGGAAATAAGTAGATTAAACTTCGCTGCCTCTAAAAAGGCCCCTCAGATGGAAAGCCCCCTGCTCTTAGCTTGAAAGTGGCTTGTTTGGGTGGGTAATTCAATTCCTTTGGCTTATGTTATTATTATAGGATTGGGTTTAGTGTGTAAGCCTCGAGCCTTATGGATGTGATCGTACCATTATGTCATGACTTTCTAGTTGTTTGAAGTTAACTGCTTATTTTATTAGAAAAATGTCTGGATTTCTGGGAGAGAGCCAACATGTCTCAAATTTCATGCATTGTGAATAATGGATGCCTTTTCTCCCCTGTAAATACACCCAGCATAGATTTTTTTTTTTATTGATATTCACCAAATTTGCAATCCAGAGAGCCCTAGATTTGGCACAGATGTCTGGTTCTGGTCCTTTTCCATTGTCATGGGAGTCTCCCTAGTGATGCCGCATCAGCCTGTAACCCTGAGCTTTTAATACCCCAGCCCCCAAAGGCTCCAGCTTAAAGTCTCACAGCTACTGTGTCTGCCACTTCCCCAGTCCTGTGGGCTTTCCCATCTCCTCCCCAGGGATCTGGCACTGAAATAGTTTCCATGCCATGCAAGACAGGCAAACACATTATTCAGGATCAAAACAACCTGCTTTTCCTTTATTCCGGGATCTTTCTGTAAATCACTAACATCTGTCAGCCACACGAAACCTGCGGGCTTTGGAAAAAGAAAAAAAAAAAGTATTTCCGTGAGGACTCTAGCAGGCTCCACTTCTCACTGATCTGACATAATTTAACCTGGGCAGCGCTCCACATCTATTTACCTTGAAGTTTCCCTACATGGTTTATAGGCTATTTTCGGAGCCACCTTGGGGGAGAGGAAGTTCCCCCATGCGCAGTACATTTCTCGGGAAGACCATGTGTTTTGAGTGAAGCTTCAAACAAAGCCGTGTAATGGATATGAATGTGAAGAATCTCTTTCTCTTTCCGTGTCTTTTTCCTTCTTGTCACTCCTTACACTCTGAGCCAGGCAGGCAGCTGGCTTTTTATTTTATTTTATTTTTTTGCCACACACTGGAGGAGGAGAGGAGATGCTGGATACTAACGTTCAGAACAATGGTAACAGGCTAAATGGCGCACACCTGTTGGCTCTTGCCAATCAGGGATGCTAAAATGACTAAGATTGTTTTCCCAGCTTCCTTTTCCTTGATGAGTATATCAGCTGCTACAACTCTTTCTCCTTTGCTTCCACCAAGGCTTAAATCCCACCCCCCCACACCCCCAAGGTATCAAGGGAATTAAACCGGTTTCACTGCTGGTGCTAATAAAACAGCTTCCTTTAGGGAAAGTAAGTTTTCTTGCAGGGCGTGATTCCTTCATTGCTGTCTCCTCACCTCATTTCTCCACACCAGTCGGTTCCCTTCAGCCTGCCAGGCAACTGACACCAAGTCCCTCTTTTCTGATCCCTTCTTTGCAGCTGTAAGCAGTTTCCTTCTGCAGCCTCTCTGGTTTCCAAGAGGCAATCCAAAAGCCCCTTCAGCTAATGGCTCATTTAGCGATCAATTTGTCAAATAATGTTCACAGATGTTTTTCTGATGGAGCAGCATGCAGGGCAGGTAATGACTGAGTGAGTGATCACTTGTGATAGGTGACAGGATCAGGGCACTGCCTCACCACATGGCTCACAGGTTGAGGTTGCTGGTCAACCCTGAGAGAGGACAGATCTCTCTCTCTCTCTCTCTCTCTCTCTCTCTCTCTCTCTCTCTCTCTCCCTCCCCCCCTCTGTCTCTCTCTCTCTCTCTCTCTGTCTCTTCTTCAAACATTAAAAGAGCCCAGCGATATCATTTCAGTTGAGACCTGGGCTGGCAGCTTAATCAGTTCCACACTGGAAGATCCTCCCTGGTAGGATGCGTAGGTGGAGTTTAAAGCAGTGTCTCCTTTGTCGGAGCTTCCTAGTTTGGTAGCTTTGATCAGAACTCTAGGGTTGGGTACGTAAAAAGCACACATAAAATATTATACATGCAATAACATAAGAGTTGCTTCAAGCAGACTTGATACCTGTTGACATTTTTTTTTTTCAGCTTCAAACACATTTCAGAATCAGTCCAAAGAGACATGGGATTTATAAAACAAAACAAAACAAAACAAAAACCCAACCCAAAACAAAACAAAACAAACAAACAAAAAAAAAAACCATGAAGAGCTTTGTAGCCATTAATCTGGAATGATCTGTCAAAGGTCTAGAAGAATGTAAACCAGCTGAACTCTGCCTACGCCAGCCTGGGACCGTGAGCCAAGATTCCCAGAGCAGAACCAGCTATGTTTTCTTTCATGGCCTTGAATCATTTCCATCAGCTTGAAAAGCGTTATAAAACCTACAATCAAGTTAGTTTCTGGGGCATTGTGTTTTGAATACTGTTTAATAGGGTGTGACAAAACCACATACTTTTTCCACATGTTCTTTGCACTGCAGGCAGATCTTAAGTGGTGCGGCGCAGTGCCTGCACCAAGTATGGTGAACAGTACCATGCAGGATGCAAGCTTTGGAACCGCAAGGAAAGGAACAGCCACAGGCAGGAGGAAGGTTCCGAGTAGGAGGAGAATTTGAAATGTACTACTCACTGGATTCTGTATTCTTTACTTTCCTCCCAGTTTAGAATTAGCCAGAGATAAACAAATCTAATTATTTCATATGCAAAAAAAGAAGACAATCTTGTCTCAGAATAGAAAGGACGAGCTTGAATACAGATGGGCAGAAGACATTTAATGAGAACATTAATAAGCAGAGATGGGCTGTCGATCTGCAGCTGTGGGTGTTTTAGAGTTAGGATTTCTGTTCCCTTTTGATGAGCAGAAATTGAATGGCTCCTCCAACTTGATTCCCCAGCCCCCATCCCCCTTTTTTTCCCTCCTCAAATGAGCAGGCTCATTTATTTTAATGAGAGTTTTTTACTAAGGAGAAAATGCAGCTCAGCTCTGCAACTGCTCTTAATCCATTTAGCCACTGTCTGAATTTTCTCTCTTTTGTGGGGATGCTGTCTTCTAAGAGCTGTATTGGATGGCTAAGGAACAGGTTTGACCAGGGCTTGTTAAAAATCCCTAAATTTGCATACTCTGGACATTTCTTTGATGGGCATGCTTGATACAGGAGTATTTTAGGTGACTTACAGGGAAGCAGACCACTCAACTCTAATAGATCACTTGCTAGAACAGGTGACCCAGGGATCATGGAGATGTTGGTGAGTTGGGCCAGAGCAGGAAGAGAGAGTGAACTCTGTTCCATGTTTTGTCTGAAAATGGTGTAAGAACTAGTCAGGGCAGTGTCTCCATAGCCTGACCTCTGGGTGCAGGACACCAGGAGGCTTTAATTCTTTATTACCTTAGATGTGGAAGCTTTCGCTTGGAAATTTGACAAGGATATGCGAATAACTTCTCATAAGCAAATTAATATCGCCATTCTTTGGACTCATTAAGTACTGCATTGGCACTTTAAAAGGATATTTTATTCATTTCTCAAAATGTGTTAGGTTAGCGTGCTCTTATAATTGAAGTGTCTAAAAGGTGCAGAGATAAGCAAACAAACAAAACCCTGACCAATGCAACCAGTGAACAGAGCTGAAATCTCTGAAATTCATGTTGCTATAGGCTTAGTTAAAAGTATCTTGTTCGATGGAAGGAGGCATCTCAGCAGTCCTACCCACAGACAAAGAACTACAGGCAACTAAGGAGTGAGGAGTGGGAGAAAGTCTTTCCAAATGATGAGCCGTCTGATTATCTAATACCAAGGGGTCAGTCCTGAAAGCATGCATATAACATTATATGGACAGAGCAGATCGTATTTACGTATTTAAGTGTGCATACGCAAGAATGTGTTAGTAACAATAACAACTAAAGAAAAAGACAACATGGTTTTGAGAGGAAGCAAAGGGAGATACATGGGAGAGGTGGGAGAGAAAAAGGAAGGGAGGAAACGATATAATTACATTTTAATTAAAAAATAAATAGACTAAATCCTTTAAAAAGTATCTTGTTAGAAAGCCAAATAGCCCAAGAATTTCAAAGAAAATGAATTCCCCACACTCATTTTATTAGACATATTTTCATTCTAGCATGTGCACATGTACCAATACCATGACCAAGATTCATATAAATGGGATTGTAATAATTATGCCTTATAACTCACTTTTCCAAGAAATACTATGTTATGGATATATTAGCTATAAGTATACTATAACTCTACAGAGAATTGTGTAACATTGCAAGGTATACATTAACCAAATCTACCAAACTGGTACCTATCATGGACATATAAGTTATTTCTAGGTTTTATCTATTTCATTTCACTATTATTTTTAAAGATTTAAAAAATTATATATATATATATGAATGAATGTTTTGATTTTTTATTATATATATATATATATATATATATGAATGAATGTTTTGTGTGCATGCACATACATATACTGCATATTGCCTGGTGCCTGTGAAGACCATGAAAGGACACCATATCTGTTAGAAATGGAGTTAGTGATGGTTGTGAACCACCTGTTGGTTCTGATAACTGAACCCTGGTCCTCTGGAAGAGCAGCCAGTGATTTTAACTGCTCAGCCGTCTCTCCAGGTTGTTTCCAGAGTTTAATGAGATGATAATTCCTTAATCAAAATCTAAGTGCATACTGCCTCCCTTTGTCAGTCTCTATTTTTAGTTTCTGTGGCAGAATTGAAGATTACATATATTTAAATGTTTAGGTAGAATATAAGTATTCAAACAAACAAAAAGCAGAGACTTTAGAATCAATTAGAGTAGGTTTGAATTTTGACTTCTCTACATTGCAAACTATTAAATTATTTTTGGATTATTTTTCTTTATTATAAGACAGAGTCTCTTTATGTAGTCTTGAACTCTCGATGTTATCCCTCAGAATCCAAGTGTCTGGATTAGTCATGCACATGAATTTCCAAACCTTTATGAAATGGAAAGTCTGTTGCCTGGGACAAACAGGTAGAGGAATGTTTTGTTAAAGTGGACACAGGTGTAAAAGGCTAAGGCAGACTCATGAAGGAACATTTCGCTGAAGCAGACACAGGAGAGAGGATGTTTTGCTAAAGCAAGCACACAAAAGGACGAAGGATTCTTTGCTAACAACACACATGCATTGGTCCGCCTTACATTGTGTAGTTGAATTGCATTTGTCGGGACTCCATACAGAGAAATGCACAGAGAGAAACTCACCAAAAAAGTGTGCTGGTGTGCTGCAGTTGCTTGCCGCTTCCGAGGACTCGGGCTGATCAGATGAATGTGCTGAGAGGCAAGGCACGTGGAGAACACGTGATGTTTGGAGGGTATAAATAGGACTCCACGGAGGCTAAAGTGTTTAAGAATCATTTCAAGTAAAGTTTAAAAACATTAAAAGTTACACCTTTAACTTAGTTTTGTCTTTATAATATAGTGATAAGAAAACCAATATTGTGAGGGCTGGTGAGATGGATCACTGGTGAGAGTGCTCCCTGCTCTTGCTGAGGACTCTGGTTCAATTCCCGGCATCCATGCAAGGTGGCTAACAACTGATCTATAACTCCAGTTCCAGAAGATCGGATAATGTTTGGCCTCTGAAGGCCCCTGCACACAGGTATCGAAGATAAACTCATGCAGGGACATAACACACATTAAAAAAAAATCTTCTAAAATAAAGAAAACCAATGAATATTTAAAAAAATTTTCTTGGTCATTAAAATTGGTATATTCTTTAAAATTCTGTAAGAAGTTTTTTTCTTGTTGTTTGGTTTATTTTCTTTTATACTTTCAAGGGATTTTTATTGGGCTAAAAAGTCAATCATTGCAAATACGTTTTTCTGTTTTCTCTACTTTATTTAAACAGGCCATTCATGAGGCCGACACTTTTGTGTACACAAGCTGGCTGATTTTGAATCCTTAATTAAATTTTGTAGTAAGAAAAGTCATAAAAGTTTTAAAATGCTAGGAAAATATCCAGAGTTTTCTTCACTGAGAGAGCACAGAGGACAATGACTCCTCATCGTGAAATGTGATATTAGGTGCAAGACTTAGTAGGCAATAATCAACCAAGTGTGGGCCAGGCCTTCGATTTCTGCTTCCTGAGAATCTTATCATGACTGGTGGCTGAATCTTGCCAGTTTTTATTTTCAACATCTGTTCAGAAAATGATATGCACTTCATGTTTTTATTCTTTTAATATAATGCATTACAGAGTTTGACTTTTTAAAGGGGCAAGCATCCTTGCATTTCTCATATCATTTTGTACTACATCATGCCATATAATTTTGTATGTGTGTGTGTGGTGTGTGCTCATGGACCCAAGCTACTAATATTAAAGATTTGGTATCTATGTTTATGAGATATTTTTGTCTATAGTTCATTTCCTTGAAATTCATTTGTCTAATTTTTGGTTCAAATCACAATCGGTAAATATATCCTTACCTTTATTTTCCTAAAGATTATATGTAAGATTGGCACTAATCTTTCCTTAAACATTTTGTAAAATTGACCAATAACATTGTATTTGTGAGTTTTTATTCCAAGAGCTCCTCATCACCTAACCTAGCTTGCGTCTTTTCTTTTCCTTTTCCTCTCCTCTCTTCTCCCCTTCCCTCTCCCCTTCCCTCTCCCTCTCCTCTCCCTCTCCCTCTCCCTCTCCCTCTCCCTCTCCCTCTCCCTCTCCCTCTCCTCTCCTCCCCCCCCCTTTTCATACTGAATTTAGCTCTAATCACAAGTAAGCAAGGAGTAACTTTTTTGGTGGCAATCTGAGTACTTGAGCAGCAGAAGCTTGTGGGATTGACTAAGAAATACAAAACCCTAAAGCTCTAGAGGCTACAAACTAGAGGCTTTAGGGGTCAGGGTCTTAAAACTGTAGGTGCAATGAGGCTTATTGCTTTGGGCACTAGTGCAATGCTCAGTGCCCAGTACAGCTCAGCTGTTTGTGCTCCAGAAAGTTCCAGCTGGTGTTATAGTAACAAGGCCTTGGGTATTGGGCCATGGTTCCTAACAGCAGTGATCCAGCTCTTGGGCCAAGGGACTTGTTTCCTGGCACTCTCCCGGGGCCTGCAGTTTCTCACTTTTGATTTCTCAGTCTTCTACTTTCTGGATATGTCACTTTCTATCTCTTCTAGCCTTGTTTCCATCATCCTTGTCTCTCAGTCGTCACCGCTTCCTGCTGTTCCTGTCCTTCCTTGCTCTCAGGACTCGTGAAACACCTCTTTGCTATCCTTGCTGCCATCTCTGATTTTGCTACTGCTGCTGATTTTTTTGTCTCTGTTCCAGGCTCTTCTAGGTTATGAGCTCAGCCCACTCTACCTATGAAAAATCACAATTAGGCAACAAAAGTACTAGGAAACTTTTGACTGGGGGTATTGTTGCTATGCCAGGGGGAAGAACAGTAAGGCATCTCCCAACTGGTTCAAAAGTAGGCTTGGTTATATAGTCAGAAGAAATGATGTATGCAGGGATAATGTTTAGATGCACTGTGTAATGATGTGTCTCTGTTCTTCCCTGCCTGCCTAAGGTACCTCCTGATTGGTTAAGATAAAAGGCCTGTGGCCTATTGCACGGGGGTAGAGTAGAAGGTGGGATATTTGACAGGTAGAAAGGAATTATAGGATAAAGTCAGATGTGGGAATTGTTGCCACCGAGACTCAGAGGAAGTTTGACATTTGAAACTGAGGAGAGGTAACCAACCACGTGGCAGAACTCAGATTAGTATAAATGGGATAATTGAGTTATAAGATTGTGGAAACAAACCTAGCTTAAGGCTTAGGCATTTTTTAATAAATAATAAACCACTTTGTTATTATTTGGGAACTGGAGCATGGGTGGAAAAGACCTTGGTTGCTGATGTGCATGGATGTGTTATGTAAATGAAGAGTGGTATATTCATGAATGACAGCACAGGCTTGGTATCTACCAATCACAACCCTTACATAGGGCTAGTCCTCGGCCTTGGCCTTGTACAATCACAGACTTTCTGCTTAGGTTTTAACTGAAGGTCTCCTCTTCTTGCTTGAGTGAGACTAGCTGTGGGGGAGCAGAGTCATCTATAGATTACCCAGGCACAGGTTGTGTGGAGCAGTCATGACTAGAGCAAGGAATTCCAGAGCAGGACTTGTGGCTTTAGTTGTTCTATCTCTTTTGGCTAGAGTGATGTCTCCCTTAAAGAACTAGTGGAGGATTTAAAATAGCCAGGTTATGTTGGACACCGTCTGATTGTCAAGTATCTTCTTGGCTGGTGGGTCTCTGCTTGTTGCAATATGATGTGGAAGGATTAACATCTGCCACTCAAGTAGTTGAATAGCTCATTTATTTTAAAATATTCAAAAGAGAAAAGATGAAGGTGTATATGTTATAACAGGAGACACACTGACAGGTTGAGGAAGAAGCTCACACAGAAACATCCATTAGAGTGGACTTTATTAAGAGAAAGAACTTCATGATCATGGGGGCCATGGTCAAATCTTAAAGTGGGAGATCAGTTAGGATGGATACAGCATTCGATCAGAGATAACATGACCAGGGCCTTGAAGGGAGAGAGAGAGACTTTCCTTCAAAGAAAGAGCCTTCAGAGAAGACTGGCAGGAAATAGTGTGCCACATGACATAGTCTGACCCAACTTATGTGACCAGGAGCCAGGGTAAGAAAGGTCAGCAATTTATCTTGCAGCTGTGAGGGGCTGGCTTCTTGAATCTTCCCAAGGAGATTTGGTCTGTGTGCTCTAATCTGCGCAGCAGTGGCCTGTCAGCAGCCTGGGTTGTGGTTTGAGGTCAAACCTCAAATGTGGTCTAATAGCCTAGGCATCAAGAAATTAACATAATATAAACATTCCTGGAGGGCCAAATCCTACCAACCTGGATTATAAGGATTTCCCTTTAACAGAGCTACACATATTTTCAACTTCTTCTATGTCACTTTTGGAACTTTTTTTTAAACAAGGAATTAATACATTTCATGGTTTATGATATTCTTTTAGTTTTCTCTGTTTCTGTCTCTGTCTCTGTCTCTCTCTCTCTCTCTGTCTCTCTGTCTGTCTCTCTCTCTCTGTCTCTCTGTCTCTCCATTAGTTGAGTTGACCTGATAACCAATTTTATAAATAATTCCAAGAAAACAGGTTTTGGTTTTCCTTCTCTTATCTGCATTTGGTCTTCACCAAAAGGCTGGGAATTGATCCCCTTTCCGAATGCTATCTGTTAACAGATAGCAATAAACCAGATCTCACTGATTTTTGGTTTCTTTATTATTTTTGTTCTACTTTTAATGTATTTAGTTTGCTCTTTCCTCTTTTCTGTCTTTTTGAGTTAGGTCATAATTTTACAGTTTCCTTCTTTTGAAAACTATGAATTCTCTTTCAACCATTGTTTCAGCATGTATAGTACAAATTGATATATACCTTCATTATTATTCAAGTAAATTTTATTCATTATTACTCAGTTTCTGTTTTGACTTCTTGATTAGTTCTTGTTTAGGTGCTTATTCTAAAAAAAAAAAAAAAGAGTAGCTATTGCATTTGTCAGATGCAGTCAGGTGTGCTGCAGAGAGGCAGTTAGGGCATGCCTCTGAAAGCCACCACAGATAAGAATGCTAAGGAATAGAAAGGTCCAAAGAATGGAGTGTTCCTGCCTCTTTTAAGGCAAGTTTCTGGGGAGAGGTCTTGTGTTCTTTTCTCTATGACTAGAGGCAAAGTCAGCTGGTGGCCTTGAGTATCCCACCATAAAGGTGAAGTAGTTCAGGCCCCATCAAGATGCTGTGTGGAGGGGAGCTTCTTTTATAAGCAGTTGAAACTTTGATTGAAAGTGTCCCCCCACCCCCCATACACACTTGGAAGAGCCTTTATGGAAGGGGCTCTGGGTAAATGATAGTGATTTTTCTCTTTGAGCTTACAGGAACAACCCAGAAACAGCTGGCAGGACAAAGGTAAAAGAGTTTTCTAGGAAAGTGAGCCAAGGAGCTTCATAGAGTGACACAGACAGAGATTCCTAAAGAGCTAGCAGCTTATTTGTAGAATCAGACTTGTAAACTTTGTATAAAGTTAGGAAAATAAAGTCACCTTGCTGAGCTAGCAGGTTTTTTTTTATCTCAGATTATACCTCCTGTATCTTTATTGGTATAAATATTAGATAATTAAAATGATTATATGCATGTGTGTAAATACCCCACCCCCCCCACACACAGAAATATCCTTCCCATGGCACTGCTGTACTATTGATGTTTAGCCTATGGTAATTTGATCTTTTATATGAACTTGGAAACAATGTTTTTGAATATGGTTTTTTGTAAATGCCAATTACATTTAACTTGTTGATAGTGTTGTTCAAGTGCTTTGTATCATCATTACTGTGACCAATATTTTTATATCAATTACTAAAAAAGCACTTTTGAAGTTTCCAACTATAGTTGTAAATCTTTTTCTGTGCCTTATTTTAATTTTGTGATTACTCTTTCTAGGAGTTTGAACCTCTGTTATTGGAAGCATATGAATTTATTTTTGATACATTGATATTAATATATATGTGAGGTATTAATTATAACTATGAAATATCCCTTCTCTATCTCTAGTAATCCTGTCTTGACATTTATCTTGTTAATATTAATAGAGGCCCACTGTTTTTTTTTTAATTTTTCCTACTTACATGGACTATCTTTTCATCATTTTATTTAAATGGATCTATACATTATAGCGTATAGAGTACTCAGACATGCATGTATTAATCATTCACCCATCCATTCATGGGTCACAATTAAACTGTATTATTATTTAGTAATACTTTCCAACTTTTATCCTTCAAAACCCATACTACCTCAGCCATGCTTTAAGTTGCTATCAGGAAAGGGTAGTGAATTGATTGAAGTCAGGTCATTGCATTTCCTCTGTCTTGGTGTTCTGAGAAATGTAGAGGTATGTGTTAGTCTGCTGGTATAGCCAGCAGTGGCAAGGCCAAAGGAAAAAGTTAAAGAAGTGTGCTATATGAGCCTTGGAGAAATAGAGCTTTATGTTAAAAACAGTGAGCTAAGAGACAAGATCTTGTTTGGGAGAGGATTAAATTCATATAAAGTAAATATAGTTAAGAGACAGAACTGCTTTTTTAAATATAAGGGGCACATTTAAATGGTATTAAAATGTACGAGTTATAATACACACACACACACACACACACACACACACACACATATATATATATATATACATATCCATGTATGTATATATATGTATATCCACATATAAATGGTACTAGAGACCCCGGGAAATGCGCTGGGTTGATGCTGATGGAAAAGGTCAGGATTTTTGGCCACACTGTAGTGGTTTTGTGGTTTTGTGCATGAGCTCCATGCTGATCCAGTAGTGCCTGAAGCTGCTTCTGCTCGGGAATGTCCAGTGAAATGAGCTTTGAAATGAAATTCAAGCGGGGACTTTGAGACAACTGATAATATCCACAAAGAAGGACAACGTGTCATATGATGCCATTTGCTGAGTTCATGACGTCACTTGTGTTTGCGATGTCCGTGATTATTTTCTGAGATATTGGGGACTATGGTATGAGATACTAAAAAGACATAAGCAAATGGGTAAGTAACCAGCCAGAGGTGGGCAGAGTCTCTCAGGGTAGGTGAAAAAGGTAGAAAAGGGTGCAGCATAGCTTTGGAGTGAGAGGACTTTAAAGGGAGACAAGGGGCTGGTATTTCTTTTCTGAGATGAATTGCAAGGTGATCTTTAAATCTCTTAATACCTCTGAACTCTGACTACTCTCAGTCATTGCGGGGTCTTACTCATTTCTATTTCATAGACTTTAAATTGCGACTCCCACAATGGATATGCAGGAAATTTGGGGGCTTTAGTTGCATTCATCTGCTGTGCACTGGGCACACCTGCGCTGTGGTTGGTGCTTGAGCAACTATGAGGGGAAACTCCCACAGCTCAAGGGAAAGTCTTAATCCACTGGGAAAGCTTACTGTTTAAGATTGACTAGTGTTTCAGGAAGGAAATAGCAGTTTTTTGCTTCTAAGGGTATAACAGCAATGTATGCTCTTTTATAGAAAGACAGGTGAGAAAGAATATGAAGAGGAGAGGAGAAAGGGTTAAACACTTCTCACTCTGGAACAGCCATCTTCTCAGGATGTAAGGCTTACTTCAGGTTCATCTGATAACCCGTGTGTGAGTGTGAGTGTGAGTGTGTGTGTGTGAGTGTGAGTGTGTGTGTGTGTGTGAGTGTGAATGGTTTTTTTAGTGCTCTGGATAACCCTGACTGGTACAGAAAACAATAATGTTCTATTTTCTCATAAGTTCCTCCAACGAATGGTCAATCTTTGTCTTGCTTTTGTTGTATTGCTTAGCTCACTTTTTATTCAATCATCAGCCTCCACAATGGCTTAGTCTCAGTGCTGTCTAGATTTGAATAGATCTTGTTTTAAACATATCTCTAGGATACTCCTCCCTGCTCCCCGCCCCCCACTTTTTTTGGGGAGGAACCAGAGACATGCTTGCACATCAGGAAGAAACCCAGGCAAATGAATCCTGAAAGAGCAAAGGCTTGAAAACAATCAGCTCTGTAAGACGATTAGAACAGAATTTTAGTTGATGATATCAGGATATTACGAGGAAGAAGGCCACTAGCAAAAACTTTATTTCATCAGTTAAGAACCTCACAAAGACACATCCTAAAAATGAAGGGAAGTTAAACACCAAAACCTCCCAAAGACTGCAATGGAGCTTGGTCAACCCAGTTCTGATTAGATCAAAATAAAAGTAAATGTTTTCTTCACCTGTTCATGGGCGAGCAGGGACCTGTCTGTAGGCAGGTGTTGTGGAAGCAACTATGCTTTTCTGTTGTGTCAGGAAATGTTCATGAGCCCCCCAAAAACCCCCAGGAGCTGATTCCTATGCAATCTCATTAGGGTCTCTTTATTCAAGCTGGAGCTTGGGCTCCGTGCAGACCCTGACACAGCAGGAAGGTGGAGCCCTGAGTCTAGTTTCAGGCAAGCATTTATAGAGGCAAGAAGCGGGTGTCTAGCCTGGTCCACATCTGATTGGGGGGCCACTGTGGCCTTTAACATAATTGGCCTGTGCTGGGGGCCAAACCATAAACTTAACTTTTGTTTTCCTCCTGATTGGGGGTTGTTAGGAAGTGAAGTGTCGGGGCAGGCTTTCAACTCGAAGGTGTAGGTTTGTTGGGGGAATAACCAGGAAACTGGTGCTAGGTGCCAGTTTGTTAGTTAACTCAAGTTCAGCCTTAGGTCAGGTTCACTAAGATAGAGTCTGAACCCAAATGATTTGGTCTCTCATTTCCACGTGTTCTTCATGTGTGTTTTATAAGTAATGCAACTCCCTAATAAGTTAGCCACAAGCATCACCCGCAGCTTGAAAACCAAGTGGTAAAAATAGATTTAGATGTTCTAGATAGGGAGATGATCAAACACAGATGATAACGTAGCTATGATTAACATATTCAGAAAAACATAGCAAGAGGGAAAATTTTGTCAGAAAACCAGACATTATTATAAGAAAGAGAATCAAATAGAAATTATAACACTAAAGTCTTGTCAAATAAAGGCGTAATCCGTAATCTCGGAGTCGGAGCCCTCTTATCAGCCCTCTTCCGTCTCTAAAGGGAATCCTTGGTTCTTTTAACTAATTTTCTATTTCTGTTTTCAAGGTGATCTTCTCTATGAAAAGGATAAATACTCTGATATATTTCAAGATAGTCACAGCTAAGCATAAAGTATATCAGAAACTTCATTATCTTCCGGAAGGAAGACTAGAGATTTCACATGACCTGATTGAATATATGGCTGAGGGCTATTTTTTTGAATATATGATGAATATATGGCTGAGGGCTATTTTTTTTTAAATCATCCGTGGCATTTGTAAGTCTTCCTTTAAAAGGGCCATCTTCCATTTGTACAATTCTGTATTTTATTATTTCTCAAATAAAGGAGTAATTTTGAGCTAATCAGAGACTGGGCTGACCAACCTTAATTTTTGAGTGTAAACATTTCTAAGGTATCATATTTAAAAAATTTGCAAAAAAGCCAAATTACACCTTTTAAGTTTGTTGCAAAGCCAACATTACCTTCTGATGTCTAAGATGTTTTCCAATGTGAAATCTAAAGGAAAACATATCTCACAATGATGTCACTATATTAACATATTTGGTTATTACACAAAAATATCATTGACTTTTATATTATTTTTCTGTTGGTGTGATAAAATGCCCTTATAAAAAGCAGGTTAGGGAAGAAAAAAAAATATACTTTTTGGCTTATAGTTTTGAAGGGGATGGATATAGTTCATCTTGGAGGAAAGGCAGGGTGGCGGAACTGTGTGACTAGCCTGGCTGGAAGCAAATTGGTCACATTTCATCCAAACAGGAAAGAGAAATTGGGAGGGGAGAGAGAGAGAGAGAAAAAATAAACAGGAAATTGAGGTAAACTATACAATCTCAAAGCTCTTGCCAGTGACATACTTCCTCCAGTAAGCTTCCAGAACCTTCTATAAACTGAGGCTTCCATAACCTTCCCAAACAGCAATGCCAGCTGGGGACAAAGTATGCAGGACATGAGCCCACCGGGAGCATTTCTTACTCAAACCACAACAGTTTTTGTAATTCAGTCATCCAGACATCAGGTACTGAGTAACTACCACGATAATGTTCTCACTCTGGAGAAATTAGAAACCTGGTCGTAGAGACTGAACTTTATAATTAAAAAAGACAATAAAGGTTGTGTGAGTCTGAGCAGGAATTTCTTATCTCATATAGCTTGAGTAAAGATTTGGGAAAAGCAGTCTTTTTTTTTTTTTTTTTTTTAGAAACAAAGGGAATGCTGAAGGAGTCTCGAAGGTTCACAGGGTGCAATGAAGTAGAAAAATGGAAAAGTATGTTCAAATAGGAGAGTGACGATGGTGTTGTGGGAGGTGGCTTTAGTCTTCGTAGTGAAAGCTAGGAAATGTTAATTTAAGGGACTCACAGAGTTTTCCATGGACTGGCCCCTGCTGGACATTTGCCTTACATAGGTGAGCGGACTGTGCACTGGCTCTACACGGCCTCCCTCTCTCACCTGAGGGTCTTCCTGGCTCCATCCTTTCCTGAGGCTCTTCTGTGGGATGCTCAACCCAGAGATGAAGGCTATGTGCAGACTCCTCCTGCTAAAGCCCTCAGCACTGAGCAGTGCACATCTAGTGTAGGAAGAGACAACAACCAACTGTGCAAGGCAGACACCACTCTAGATTGTGCATACTCAGGGGCATCATTCTCAGGTTTCAGTGTGTACCAAGAATAAGGGAGGGGCTTAATAACAGGCAGATTGAGCGGCCTTGAGACTTGGCTGATTGGCAGAGATGATTGCTATCGATATAGGCTGAAGCTACGTGCAAGTTTGCATCTGGGTGAGGATGAATCTGCTCGTCCAGTGACTGAGAGAACCGCTGTTCAAGAGGTTGAGTATATAAAAGTAACAAACAAGGAATAAAACAAACTCCAAATAAAGGAATCAAACTTCATGTAGCAGCCAAAGATTTGATAATTCCAGAAAACATTATGTCTTTTATTTGGTAAAGTAGAGGGTGAGAGTAAGAACTCAGAAGTTTCGGAAGCTATGACATACGTAACGTGGGTCAAAGTGTTGATGCTTTCAAGTGCAAACTTCTTGAAATACAGAGAAAAAAGAAATAATGTACGTTATGAAGAAAAACGCATGAGTAGACTTTAAACTTCATGCCAACCAGCCTAACATTCTTCCTATGGCAGGCAGTGTTCTTTCATTGTTGTTTTATTAAATGGTTGAGGGTCTGCAGAGGTGGCTCGGCAGTTATGAGCACTTGCTGATCTTGCAGATGTGGGTTGAGCTCCCAGCACCCACACAGTGCCTCACAGTTGCCTGTAAGTCCACGTCCATGTCACCTGGCATCCTCTCTGGTGTCCTCACATAAAACAAAATATAATAAATGTTTTAAAAAATTGTATTTGAATGCTTATTTCATTGGATAAAGTAGAAAATGTGTTTTGTGAGTGAAAATAGACGTGAGATGTATGTATAAGTATGTGTTCAAACATATTTGCTTGACTGGAAGAGAAAAATGAGGATTTAGTAAATGACAAATGAGAAAAATTGATTGCAGCAATTTTTAATGGGTCTTCATTATTAATTTATTAATATGATCAATTATCCATTATTAATCTAGTATTAATTATTAAATTATATTTGTACAATTAATAATATTTTATTATAATTATATATAATTGATAGTCATATCATTAATATTATTAAAATATTAGTGCTTTTTCTGTAACAAACACTATGCTGTGCCTTTACATACATTACCTCAGTTACCTTTACATCTGCTACATCATTAACTCAACTGACAGTTGTTGCCAGCGGCAGTGGCACACAGGGTGTTAATTCACAATCTGGACACAGAGGCAGGAAAAGCTAGCTCTCCAGGTTCAAATCCAGCCAGGTCTATATAGCCAAACCAAAACCAAAACCAAAAATTGTCATGAGAAGAGGCTCCTTGTGGCCTAGGATGGCTTCAAACTCCCTATAGAGCTGAGGATGCCTTTGAACTCCTGGTCCTCTTGCTTTCTCCTCCCAAGTTCTGGGATTATGGGTACACGTCACCTCATACAGCCATCTTGCTTTATTTTTAAGTACATACCATTCTATTACTGCTCAGTCCCATTGTCTACAGCTGGTGGCAGGGACTTGTAATCCCAGCATTTGGGAGACAGAGGCAGGAGAAAACTAAGGGAGTTAAAGATTGTTCTTGGCTACATAGGGAGGTCAAGGCTTGGACTGTGTGCAACCCTGACTCCAAAAGCAAACAAACAAAACTGCGTCTGAAGTGGAGGTTTCTGGGTATGTCATGTGATGCAGGCTCACATGGTGTTTTGCTAAGACGGACTCATGTGGTGTTTGTTTTGCTGAGGCAAGACCCATGGGAGGACACATGGTATCTGGAGAGACTATAAGTAGGACTCAATAGACAGTGGCCATGTGCTTGCAAGGCTTTGTTGGTCTCCAGTCTTTATCATCGTCTTCCCTGAACCTTCACTTCATTGAGAGAGGCACTGCAGAGAACTTCTCCTGACCTCTTGGCTGGTCTTGGTCACTCTCCCTGATTCGTGCTAATTCGTTGGAGGCCTGGCTGTTTCTGCTGGATTGTGACACTGCTGCTGATTTATGTTTCATATCCTGACACTACTGAACTGGACTGGTGGTATCCTAACAAACAGAGATTGAAATCACCCCAAGAAACCACTTCTAACCAGGTCCACACCCCCTTGTCCTATTTACCATCTTTTCTCTTCTACCTTCGGATGGTGGGCTAGAAGGGAGTTCAGAGCGTTTGAGAACCCTTATTAAAATAGTTTTTTTTTTTTTAAATCTAAGCCCATTCTTATCTGTCCAGATGAGAGAACTGAGTGTTAGACTAAGCTCCCCAAGTCACAAGGCCAGGCTGGCCAAGCTTTTTTTTTTTTTTTTTTTTTTTTTTTTGGTTTTTCGAGACAGGGTTTCTCTGGAACTCACCCTAGTCCAGGTTGACCTTGAGCTCAAATCTGCCTGCCTGTGCCTCCCAAGTACTGGGATTAAAGGCGCATGCCACCACTGTCAGGCTTAGGTCTAGATTCTATTTTTTGGTGCTCCCAAGGATATGTATCTAGATTTTGGGATCATGCAAGCCCCAGGGGTTACTATGAAAAGGAGGGTCACCTCAGTTGGCTTTCTAGGCTCACACCTGTCTGATATTCACAGGTCTGCCAGATTGATTTGTAAATCCTTAAATTAAGTTTAATATATACCCCTTAACAAATTCGTATTTGCATATTTGGGATTTTTTTGTTTTCTATTTTTATGTTATTAATTATACATAATTACACATATGCTATGCATAATAATAGGTTTCATCATGCTAATTTATATATACAATGGAGTTTGAACGTATTTCTCTCTTTTGTTCTCTGCCACTGATCTTTATCATCCTAGTTAGCCACATTCTACTCTCTCATTCTCTTTCTCCTTCCCTTTTTTCCTTCCTTCTTTCTTCCTTCCCTCCTTCCCTCCCTCTCCCTCTTGTCTTTTCATCCATCCATCCATCCATCCATCCATCCATCCATCCATCCATCTTTCCTTCCTACCTTCAAACCAACAAGTTTAATCAGGAGCATGGATAAAGTGTTATTTACAGGAATATGGACAATTTACCAGGAACTTCATCTCTGATGAGAAACTCCATCTACCTGTAGCAACAATGAACTTTATATAAGTGTTCAGAGAGGGCCAGGGCCTCATGAGCCCCTCCCTCCTTTGTAACAAAGGTTGGCCCATCCCTTCCAATTCAAGTAACCACAGCTCTGTGGGTTCAAGAGTGCAGTAGGATACTGTGTTCAGAAGTCAGTGTTCAGGCTGCTTTTACCCCTTACTCGGGCCTCGAGATTCTTTCTGCACTCTAAGCCATTCCCTGAGCCATGGAGGGAGTGATAGATAGAGATATCCCACTTAGGGCTGAGGACTTCACAGTGCTTTGGAAAGTTATGAACCTCTGTAGTAACTGCTGCCCATGGAAAGATGTCTTATCTTGTTTTGTCTTGTCTTGTTTGTTTTGATTTGTTTGTTTTGTTTTGTTTTGGTTTTACCAACACTAACCAGAGCACCAACCTACGGGGATAAACATAAATATGGAGAAGGAAATTTGATGTGTACATAATGTCAATTGAGGAAAACAACAGTAGTAACTTTCCCATTAAGACCTATTATCTTCCCAGCCACAGATTTAGACTATTGGACAGATTTTTTTTTCTTCTGAAGCAGTCCTGAAATTCAATAAGAAGAGGTTGGTTACCTACATCACAGTCATGTGATGTACCGGTGAGCACACCCTGTCTGTCTGGACCCCAGTACAGCATACAAAGTTCATGGGTGAATAAGGCTGTTGATGACAGTTCTCCCCCACAAGCCTCTTCTGACATTACGACACTCAGTCAGCAGGTAAGAAGCTTGCGAGCAAGGCCAGGTCAACAGGAGTTCCCTGTCTCTCAACCAAACTGAACGGTATCTTCAGCAAGATTTTATTTTGGAAGGATAGCATAGCTTACTCTCCTTCAATCCCCATACTCCAGACTGGCCTTGAACAATGTCTTACAGTTTTCCTGCCTCAGCCTTCAAGTGTTAGGATTATAGGCTTGCGATACTATTAACCAGCTAATAATGGATATGTGCTTAATAACTACTAACTGAGAAGCAGAAACTCTAATAGTATGATCGATATCTGTGTTCAGTGTTGGAAGTCTCCTTTAAGTGTCTGTTAAACATGTTTGTTTTCTGGGATTATTACTATCTCTGACCAAACACCGGAAACTCTTGTAGAATCTGGATTCTGTACTAGTTGCTTCTCTGTTTCTGTGGTAAAACACCGACTGAGGTAACTTAGAGAATGAAAGGGTTATTTTTGCTCACAGTTCCCTGTCATAGCAGAGAGGCATGGTGGTAAACAAGAGAGAGTGTGGCTGGAGTAGAAGCTGAGGCTAATATCTTAAACCACAAGCAAGAAGCAGAGAGAACAAACTGGGAATGGTGGATGGCTTTGAAACTTTAACCCTAGAGACAAACTTCCACCAGCAAGGCCACACCTCCTAAGTCTCCCCAGACAGTGCCACCAACTGGGGACCACACATGCAAATGCCAGAGCCTATGGTGCTATTCATAGTCAAACCACCACAAAGTCTGAATGTCATTGTTCAATCAATTTCTTCTGGTGAGTCTAACGCAAATCAAGAGTTGAGAACCACAGATATATCTTTGGGCAAGAGGTAAGGTAACCTTTATATCATGACTCAAGGTTGGATTGGCTTTCCTATGAAATTCATAGGGAAGAGAATATGCATGAGAGTTTTGTGTTTTACACATGGCTCGATGAACTGTAGATTCCCCAAGTTTGGTCAACAAAATCATGAAGTAACTCCATGTGCTGTTTACTGTCAGCTGATACATAAATTGTATTTCTCCATCTAGTGAGTTTCATTATCTATGCAGATTGGGAACAAATTTTAAGCGTGACAAGTCATGACTGCAGGGAGAGGAGACAGATCGTGTCTCACCAATGAGACAGAAATGATGGAGGCTCTCAGAAACTTCCTGGCAGGCAATTCATTGACAGAGTCACAGATCATGTTGATGTCTTGTTAGCTGTCCTCCTGTTATTTAAACTGAAGGGAGCTTCAGATTAGGAGGGTGGTCTAACCTACATCAAAGTGGAAATGGGTCAACTCCTGAGAGTTGGGGTCTACTTAAGAGAGGTTTATTAGTTACTCACAATCTTGAGTAACCGGATAGATCAGTGGTTCTCGGCCTTCCTAATGCTGTGACCTTTTAATATAGTTTGTCATGTTGTGGTGACACTCCCCTCCCCCAACCATAAAAATATTTTCATTGATGCTTCATAGCTGTATTTGTTACTGCTATGAATCATATTGTAACTATCTGTGTTTTCTGATGGTTTTAGGTGACTCCTGCAAAAGGGTCATAAGAGCGCCAAGGGGGGTCGTGACCCACAGGTTGAGAACCAGTGATATGGAGGGCCCCCCTCTATAACTTCTTGCCACAGATTCCAGTTTAGAATCATACGGGTTTCAGGGACTCTCCCCAATTAATAGTTGGTATGAGCTGCTAAATTTTAGGTTTATTTGTTTCAGGTTCCAAGGCTTAACAAGTACCCATATAGGAGGCTCAGTTAAACATGAACTAATTTAAAAAATTAATATAACTGAGTCGTAATCATGGAGTGCTCCCAAATATTCATTTTTTTAAATTTAAATCTGAAATTAGCAGAGATCGGTCCTTCATGCAGATTCTCTGTAAGGTACAATAGCAAAATACATGTCTGTGCTTGACCACTGTAGAGGCAAGAAAGTCACTGTACAGAAGTGGGGACACAGCCAATGATTACCCACTTATTGCCTTTCTCAGGATCGATTTGTCTTTCACATGTTGTCCAAAGCCCCATAAAGTTGCCCTTGCCCTCATCTCTAGATTCATAATCCCTTACCATTTTATTGTCTCCGTTTTCCATCTCAGACTGGATTCCATGATTCATCTTTTAAACTTTGTTCTCTATCACACTTTCACATTTCTATTATTACCACGTGTCTAGGCTTGGATCCTACCCCAGTGAAGGAAAAGCTAACTGGGACCTGGGAATCTTTATCTGCCTAAGCATACTTCTTCTTCCTTCCAGCTTCCCCTGTAAGAATCCCTAGTCTGGTGTTGATGAATGATAAGCTCTTTACCCCAACTCTTCAAAGAAGCAGCTAGCTTTCTACATTTGTTTTGCTTGGAGCTGTGACTTGAATATGAAATGCTTGCTGCAGGCTCTCGTGTTTGAATGCTTGGCATCCAGCTGGTGAGTTGTCTGGGAAAATGATGTATCTTTTAGGACATCTAGGCTCACTGGAAGAAGTGGGCCAATGGACCTGTGGGTGGCCTTGAGATTTTGAAGCTAAACCCTACTTCCTATTGACTCTCTGCTTCCTGATTACAGATGCAGGGTGATCATCCACCCCAGCCCCCAACCCCCTTCACCGCCCCACCCCCCATTCCTTCATTCCTCCAGCCTCGACTTCTCCTTCCTGATGGACTGTGTCCTTCAAAACTGTGAGCCCAAACAGACCTTTTCTTCCTTCAGTTGCTTTTGTGAACTATGTGGCAACAGCCACAAGAAAAGTTAATTACCCAGACCAGTCTAAAAAGTCCCGCCAGCAAATATGCAGTTTTGATGTCTAAGGCATCCCTTCCCTCCGTTCCCATATTTGCCTGTATGCACAGCTCCACGAATCTCACGATACTTCTTCCCGTGTCACCTGAGGTGGAGTGACTTCCACAGTGTAGGATAGTGGGTGCTCACCTGCCACCAAGCACTGATGCAACATCTCCAAACATAGCAGTTAACAGTTCAAATTCATGATCAGAGAGTGTGAGCTGTGCACCCAGATTACCATGAGCTTAGCATTCGGTAGATACTTGAAATGAAAAAAAAAAAAAAAAAGTTACAATTGCTCTTTTTTTTTTTTTTTTAAATCAGGGTTTTTTTTTTAACTCCTTTAACAATGGGGATTATTTGTAAATATTGAAAAGGTAAAAGCCCTTTAAACACAGGTTACCTTTTGAAATCATGTAATCATGTATTTTATCAAACACGGTTTGATTTATTCTTGATGACTGTGTATAACGGTTCCTGCCTTCTTCACGTGTGATAGTTCAGTTGCTCTTAGCTGAACTCAAAGCAATTCGGAGCTCAGAAAAATGTCATTTTGCTGTGCCTGTCAGACAAGCAAGTTGTTCATGTAGAAACAGTTAGAAAGCAGGGGGTTTGGCTGGGAGGAGAAAGAGGGTTGCTAGAAACTGCATTCACTTTACACACCCTGGAGTTAACCATTCGGTGAATGCGGAATTCTTGAGAAGCAGTTTTTAAAGGTGTCTTGTGGATCAGTGAAGCCACAGACCTGGACAGCTGGTCCTTCTGAGTTGGGAGTTTATCAGGGAGTGTCCAGCATAGTGAACTTCTCCTTACGGCAGTGGTTCTCAACCTGTGGGTCGTGACCCCTTGCGGGGGGCGGGGGGTGTCAAACAACCATTACACAGGGGTTACCTAAGACCATCCTGCATTTTTATGTTCAATTTATAACAGTAGTAAAATTACAGTTATGAAGCAGCAACAAAATAATTTTATGATTGGGGGTCACTACAGCATGAGGAACTGTATTAAAGGGTTGCAGCATTCGGAAGGCTGAGAACCGCTGCTCTAGAGAATGGGCATGAAGATGAAGCCACGTCTACAAATGAGGCATTGCAGTGGTGTGACAAGAGTCATTCCCCCCTGAGACCCAGTTTCCACTGGAGAGCAAAGTACCAAGATGAACCCTCCTTCACCCCTCCTCTCACGGTATGCCAATCTAAATATGGTACCTTGGCATTTGACAAAAGTACAGAAGCAGGAAAACTCTCATTATCCCCTCCCCCTTTCCTTCCGAAGCAGAATGCGAGATCTTCTGTTCCAGTAAAGAATATCCCTGAGAGAAAGACTTCATGCAGCCCAGGCTGGCCTCAGAGTAGCTATGTACCTGAGAATCTCCTGGAACTTCCAGTCTTCCTGCCTCCCCCTCCTGAGAGCTGGGCTTTCATATGCACACCATAACACCCAGTTCATGCAGTGCTGGATTCGAATCTCCGGCTTCTCGCATGCTATGCTAGCATTCTGTCAACTGATCTGTATCCGTGTTCTGTTGCAGGCATTAACAACCCCAATAAACCCATATAAAAAGCAAACAGTGCAGTTATTGTATGTATAAGCTATATGCTTCGTTTGGGCAGGTCTATCACTATACTAACGTATTCCCCAGCTATGAGAGCCTTTGCTACCTGCAGTGCCTCCTGGCCACATGGTTCTGCCCCATCCTTGCTTTCTTTCTCCTCCTCTGTGCTCTCTCCTCTTCCTTTTCATCCTTCTCCTCCCTGCTCCCACTCTCAAAGACCTCCGTCTTGAACCTTTTCCTTCCCCTGTCCAATCACAGGCTCTAGCCTTTATTTGACCAGTTGAAATGGGCAAAAGGTTCACATGAGATCACCTGAGTAGTGATCGACTGCTGGTGGAGGGGGCAGCCCCTCTTGAGGAAGCAGAATTAACATCAGAATACAAACAGCAACAGGGCAACCCACAACACTGTTCCATTCCAGAAGACACAGGAGAGTGCACACACACAGACTAAGCTAAGATCCCTCACAGTTTATTGGCATTGCCTCCCCTCCATCCTTTGTCTGGCCATACTTCTCTTCTGTGTCTGTCTTTGTCTCCATCACCTACCCATAAAACTACGTGCTGACCTTCTCCTTTTGGGTCTTAGTTTCCTTATAAGAGCTCATGTGCTACAGACAATCTCTATCAAAAAATGCTTGCTTTGCTGTTGTTAACCTGTCTTTTGCTATAAGGTGCCTTACCCAAGAACCTGACTCATGTGCAAAGGAAAATATCTGGAGACCCCAGAGCCCATGATTGCTCTGTTGTCACAGGAGGCCAGAACTCCCCCCTCTAAGTGTGTTACAGAATCCCTGAAAGAAACAGCAACTGAGTACAAGAGGAATGAGTAGCCCCTGGGGCTGGCTGAGAGGCCTGCAGATGCTTTTCCTGGTGAGCAAGAAGTTCAACAGGGAGCTTGCTGAAGCAACGCTGGGGGAGTTCTGTGGGATGCAGGCTCCGTGGTTGCTCGAGCACTTTTACAAAAGCCTTGGGAATGGGCGAAAGGTTGCTCTAGCTTAGAGGTCTTTGTGCCCAAACAGGAGGCAAGTGAGACCTCCTATACACCCAAAGAACATGTGCTATTGGTGCTGGAGATGGCAGGAAAATCACTAGTGCCATACAAAATGAATAGCTATGTGTACATCTGTCCAAAATGGCTGTACATTGGGTGGGTCTTTGCAAACCAACCTTGATCTTTGAAAAGAGCTTTATAGTTTGGGAGGACATTTGAGTCTCAATTGTTTTAGTTGTTTGAGGTTAAAAAGTGAATTTGCAGGAGAAGCTAAATGATTATTACATAAAACAGTGGTTCCAAAGACTCAAATCCGGTGAACTTTGGGACATGATTACAAAATGATATTATAGGTCTTTACTGGGAAGGACTTATACTAATTTAGTGCAAATATACATTTTTCCATTATAGAAGATAAATATATATGTTACTGATATCAAGTAAGTCTTGTAAGGAAATGGTTTGATGAGAGTTACAAACATATCACTTTATAACAAAAAGCCAGAAGAGAGATCATACTATAATTTATGCGTCATATAGCACTGACATTTTTACAGGGACATGGGGCAAACAGGCTTCACTCTGTAACCTAGTCTGGCCTGGCACTCAGTGCTTCCTGTGTCAATCTCATAGGTGCTGGGATTACAGGTATGACCCAGACCTGCTTGTATAAAATCCAACACATAATATATGATCTTTTTCTGTCCTTTAATGAAGCCCTACACTGCAATGTCATTTTTATTCCAAAATGTAGAGATGTTCCTGTACATGCCACAATGTTGAGTGGTAGCTTATACTGGGGCCAAATTCTAAAGCCAACAAGCAAATCAGAAATTAAAAATCATAAACCATAAATAAACCTTTTAAAAGCTTTATTTTTCTTTTCTATCTTTCTTTCTATCTGTCTTACTTAGGGTTTTACTGCTGTGAACAGACACTGTGACCAAGGCAACTCTTATGAAGGACAACATTTAATTGGGACTGGCTTACAGGTTCAGAGGTTCAGTACATAATCATCAAAGCAGGATCATGGTAGCATCCAGGCTGGCATGGTGCAGGAGGAGCTGAGAGTTCTACATCTTCATCTGAAGGTGCTAGCAGAATACTGACTTCCAGACAGCTAGGATGAGGGTCTTAAAGCCCACACCCACAGTGGTACACCTACTCCAACAAGGCCACATCTACTCCAACAGGGTCACAGCTTCTAATAGTGCCATTCCCTGGGGTTAGCATAGTCAAAGCATCATACTATCTATCTTTCTTTCTTTTTCCTTATTGTTTTTTCTAGACAGGGTTTCTCTGTATAACCCTGGCTGTCCTGAAACTTGCTCTGTAGACCAGGTTGGACTTAAACTCAGAGATCTACCTGCCTCTGCCTCTTGAGTGCTGGGATCAAAGATGTGCATGACCACTGCCAGACTAAACATTTTAAAATCAATTCTAAAAGTAGTATGTTCAACTTTTCAAAATGCGAGTATGTGTCTCTATGTGTGTGTCTCTTTGTGTGTATATATATGCACTGTGGGTATTTGTGCACACTCTTTGGGTGTGCTTGCCTATGTAGGCGCATATGGAAACTGGAGGTTGGTGGGCTGTATTCCTCAATGTTTCTTTTTTATTTTGTCAGAGTCTCTCATGGAGTCCAGCTGGCTGCTGAGCCCCTGGGATCTCCCTTTTTATAGAAGGCTTTGTTCAGATTAAAGTCAAGGTGTGTGTAGAAAAAGGCTGATGTTTAGGTGTTTACACCATCCCATTTGAGAAACATAGCATCTCTCAAAACCAGCTCTCAAGTCCCTCTTGGGGTGGAGGTGAGTAGATGATGTTTACGAAATTTCTGCTTTTTGATAAGGCGTATCCATTGCATTTTAATACTGGTTTTCTGAAGTCAGTGCTGTAAATATTCCTAGATTTCCTTTTGTCATGATTAGAAATATGGAATAGCTGTATTTCATCTCATGGGGATTGCTCTCCAAAATTGGTGCAGAATGTCACAGAGTTTATTTACCTGCAGTCTCATGGTATTTGGGTGCATCATGAAGTGGAGACTTTAGTCCCTTTACCCCTTCTTTGTCCTTCTATCCTGTGATACCTCCTGCTATAACAGAGCAAATATTTCCTCTCCAGATACGAGCCACTTAATCGTGCTTCCTTTCCTCTAGAACTATGAGCTGAAACGTTTGTACCATTATAAATTATCTAGTCTCAGATAATCTGTTAATGGAGCACAGAACAGATTCAGTAAAGAGAATGAAACTGGATGTTCCTAAGCTGATAAAGTTGGTTTGCCACGTTTTCCATGAAACTGGTCAGTATAGATAGTTAAAGCATACCCGTTTCCTCCTACAGTTCACTTTGCATCTGTGGAATATGTTAGTGTGTGTGTGTGTGTGTGTGTGTATGTGTGTGTGTGTGTGTGTACAGGAGTATCTTAACGTGTCAGGACATCCAGTTTAAGCCGTTGATGCTTGAGGAAAGAGAGTACCATGTGTGCCTTGAAGGAGTATATCCTGCCAAAGTCACTCTACAAGAAGGCAGAGGAACCTCTCATGAGTGTTCAACCTCAGGAGGGACCCGGCATTTGGAATGTGGTCAGGAATGAAGGCTCAGATGTAATGTTAGAGGAGAAACCTACGGACAGTATTGAATTTTGTAGTCCAGCCCAGCCTTGGTAGGACTCTTCTCTGACACCTTTGGAGAACAGGGTGAGCTGCTCTGTAGACTCTGAAGACAGTGTGATCCTCAAATGGAGGTCACAACAGGACAGGCAGGTGTTGTGACTCTTAGGAGGCAAAGCACCTGAACTAAGCAGATATGCTGTCAGATCAGAATTATGTGTGACAAGCGAGTCATGTGTGGAGACTCTAGGGAATGGTGAGCTCACAAAGCATAGAAAATTGACTTAGTACTGCTAATGGGACCACATCTGTACCCACAGGATGATGACGCCAAGAGAAAAATTCTGTTTCCACTTCTATTATTACACATGGAATGGTAATTATTTATTGACACATCTGTTCCCCTGTTGTGTTCTAAGACCCCAAAGGCCAGGAGACCACATTTTATTCGTCTTTGCTTTCTAGAGTCTAACCCATTTGCCTCTGGCAGATAGTAGATGTTCATTAAATGTGTGTTTGTTCTATTGAGGATTACAAGAAGAACCATGTGAAATGTAAAGTTCCTTGTTCAGGTTTGGGCTAGTTTTGTTTTACCATCGTAGCATCTTCTCACCCGGATTAGTGCTATGAATGCAAGTAAGATTGGTGACTGAGCTCTTCCTGACTGTAGAAAGCATCCAAATTAGAATTTTCGAGGGAATTCCCAACATCCCATTAGATTAGAGCAGTCACTTCAAAACAAAACAAGACAAAACAAAACAAAACAAAAAACAACAAAAAACTATAGCAAGGTTGTATAAAGGAGAAACACAAACATTTCAAAATACAGCTTTGAAAAGCTCCCAACGAGTGTACCGCAACATAAGCCTTGGTTTCTGAATGCACTGGGCTCTCTAGACAGTAACCTAGTAATCTGCTTTGCCGTGGGGAGAGGACCAGTGAGGATCCTGGAGAGGAGGTGACTGGTTTGGGAAAATAGAACCAGTGTGAGAGACTGAAGGGAGGTTAGAATTGGCTGGGCTCAGCCACTCACACAGCTCTGCCACATTCCTCAGAACAAACAGCTATTAAAATCCAAGCACACAAAGCCTGTAGCCGGCTTAGTAATGACAATTGCTGTCAGCACACTATAATTAACATGGGGTGGTATAATTTATGAGGAATGCACTATGCAGTTGAACGCCAACACGGGGGGGGGGGGGGGTGTATCTGCTGCTAGCCTGCAGAATCAAAAGTAGCCTTCTCTTTAGTTGTAAGCAGCTTTCCTTCCAAATGCTCTTTAATTAATTTTTTTCCTCCCACTCCCAGAAGCCTTTTTGCACACCGAATTCTGTGCAAGGCAAGAGTGAGCTGAGCCTTCCAGGTGACCCTTCACCTCCCCCTCCTCCTCCCATGTTAATCAAGAAGGGACGTCTCAGCAGATTGTCTTCACCGTACATAATTAAGCAATTCTGAATGTTCAGTGAAACTCCAATGGGATGGCACAGAGCCTGGTAAATGTGACAGTTAATGGGATGAGACCGGCACTTACTCTGCCTATGTAATAAGCAAAGGCTCTTCTTTTGCTTTGCAGCCGAGGGAAGGGAGAGAGGAAGCAGTCACAAAGGATGACAATGACGACAGGGGCTTGTTGGGCACCTCTCTCTGCCTTCCATGATTGGAACACACATGTCAACAAGAAGAGATGACCTCCTCATTATCCTTATTCAGTGGCTATGACAGAGGCTTTTGCTTCTGTGGAGCCTGAGTTGGTCTGAGAACAGCCCCCCAAAATACCTGTAAACGGGAAGGTTTTCTTGAACCTCCCCTCCTCCTTCTGTCTCCCACAGACCTCTGAGCTAGCTGACAAACTGCCCCATCCCACTTCCCTGAGAAGGAGGAGGCTTAAAAAAACAAGAGTGTCATTTTGCTTTCAGGGGATGGTCATAAAAGACCATTTGCTAGGTCTGTGGCTTTCCTATCACACACACCCACATCTTGTCACTCTTCTTAAAGAAGAAGAGCGACGGGGACACTTGCACAAGAAGCAAAGAAATACAGCAAACCACATGGACAGTTATTTTTAGCTATATAACCTTGCATCACAAGTTAAATGTGCTCATTGGCTTTGTCCGTGGAAGAGCTTCATGGGAAAAATCTCTGTGCTGCCTGAGTAGTGGGGATAACAGGCGTCATGTAGTCTTCAGATGATCCTGCAGAGGAGAAAGCAATCAGACATCCATCCGAGACCCAAGCAAGCAGCACCCCGCGTCTGCACTCTGTGCTGTGAGACAGAGCATGGGAGTGGAGACACAGGGAACCACAATCCCCTGGGATTCAGGAGCCAGTCCTAGAGGTGGCTCAGAATTCATTAGAATGTGGTTCTCATCCTTCTTAATGCCGCGACCCTTTAACACAGTTCCTCATGAGATCTCGACCCCAACCACAAAATCATTTTCACGGCTGTCTCACAACTGTAATTTTGCTACTGTTACAAATTGTAATGTAAATATCTGTGTTTTTTGAGGGTCTTCAGTGACCCCTGTTAAAGAGCTGTACCCCTCAACCCCCGTAAAGAGGTCGTCACTCACAGGTTGAGAACTGCTGTTTTAGAATGTGACTGTCTTCCAAGAGATGCTGCAGAGGAGGACCTCTTGGGTTAGGTTTCCAGGGAGGAAGTGTGGGGGCAGTGGTCCAATAGACCTGCCATTCCAGAAAAGCTGTGGTTTGGAATTTGGATTTATATTCTGGGCTTTGCTGATGGCTTCCTTGAGTCAGTCCTGTTATTTCTTGAAGAAGAAACTGGACACATTTTTTTCAGTTGTCTTGAGGCTTTCAGATGCAGGGGTGTCATGAGCAGCTTGGTCAGCATCCCAAATTCTATTTCTTGGGGGGGGGGATTATGTTCTTAGATTAGAGACAGCATCTGGCTCCTGAGTGTGTTTGCTCTAGATTCCACTGGAAATGCAGATGTTTTGCTTGGGAAATAGGCTGAAAACAGGGTGGAACCCTCTGGTTTTTTGAAAGGCAGGGCTTGGAGAGCTGGAAGCCTTCACTTCCTCCCCATAAGGATGAACATACGCCCCTTTCATTTACATCCATCATATTTTATCTCAGTTTCAGAAGCCTTTTAATTTCAGCTGAAATCTCAACATATGTTATCTTGCTCCAAAACAGCAAACGGTGGCTTAAAATATACTCATGCAATGCAAGGGCTTACTATCCAAACAGCATATACATGCGCGTGTGTGCACGTGTGTGTGTGTGTGTGTGTGTGTGTGTGTGTGCACGTGTGCGTGTGTGATGCGTGCCCATGCGGTGTATTCCCCCGCTAACTCATATGGTGCTTATTTCAGCAATCTCATAGAGGGGTTTCTTCTTTCTGTTGCTTTAAAGCATGAAAGCACAACACAAATGTAAAGAGAATCCAAGAGCATTTTCTAATTCTCGAAAGGTTAATTGTACTATTTATAGACCAAACTGTAAAGCAAAAGCCCTCGGCATGACCCTTGAGGGTCACTGTAGTAATAGCAACCTCTGTGGAGCCCTGACCAGTCATGAATTACTGTCTGTGATACTGAGGATGCTGACGGTCCCATCACAGCGCGGTTTCAATAGCGAACTCCATATATTTAAAGTGCTGATACTGTTTTCCCTCTAAATGACAGCCCTGACAGATGGGCCGAAAGCACCGCAGACGTTTGAACAAGGAAAGAGAGAGGAAGCCTGCTGGAAGCTGGGCTTCATGCAGCCAGCCGAGAATGATGAATAGAGTGTGATTGTGTCTGACAGGTAGTAATATAACTATTCATTCACCGCGGAACACCTGGAGCACACTATATTAAATGGTACAAGATGGAGCGATTCTGTGACAAGAATAGGAAGTGTGAAGCCCAAGCAGAGTTTAGGTACAGCGATAGAAAGGGTCAGGGGTCAAGCAATATAAACTGCCTGGGAGAAGGCTATAATTAAATGATTTGCTTACTAAAGTGTTTCTAATGTTTTGCTAACATGATGCCAGGATCATTACTTCAGCAAGTCTGAATGCTTAAAAAAAAAAAAAAAAAGCCTGCCTCCTCTCCCTCCTTCTCTTTTCCTCCTTGGCAACGCAGGTCATTTCTTTTCTCATCTGGAATCATTCATTCTTTCTGCCTATGCTTGGACTCCAAATAATAGTCTCAGAGAAGACCAGGGAAAGGTTGAGTGACCAGAGGGCCATCTCACTGATGGGAGAATGGCTCCCTCATCCAGTCGAGGTTTGCTTAGAGGACATAGAATGAAGGCAAGTTATCATTGGGTCACAACCCTGGTGGCTTCCCCAAGGTATGGAGCAGGAGTAGGATGGCTGGAGGAGCAGTGGACTTCTGAGAGGGAGAAGGGCTGTGTCTTCTAATATTCCCCCTTTTGCCACCAGGGTCAGTCAAGGCTGAGATGCTCTGAGCAGTGAATTGTCTGGAAAGCCTTGGGCGGGGATAGGGGGTGGCAGGGTGGTAAGGAATATTGGGCTGCTTCAGAACGCTCTTCTCCGAGATGTCAATGCTTGCATAACTACATACTTCTCTCTGTACCTGCTTTGGGGTTCATTTTTAATTACCTTGTCTGACCTGTCACATTCTGAAAACATCATTTCTAGAAAGTGCCAGATCACATAGTACAGCTGAGCTGACACTTTCAGGTTTGGCTTTTTAGATTATGTGTGAATGCACTGTAGACCACACATAGATACAGAAGTGAAGAGTACCGAGTTCCATGCGTGTGAGGAAATATACACATACATACTCGACAATCAGAGGCCCCCTACCCAGGAGGTTGTTGTGGGACCCAGTTTCATCCTAAGATCTTTGGGAAGGAACACACCCGGCAGTGGCTTTTCCATGGGCACATGTTCAGCAACTGCCACGTTAAATTAGTTTTGCTTGTCACTTTTTTTTTTTTTTAATTCACAGGATCCTGTGACAGCCAAGGAAGGTTACAGGGCTTCTATCACCATGCTGTTTGTGGGGGTCCCCAGGGACCGGGAGTCTGGTCACTTTTGTCTTGTCGAATCCCATTCCTCCCCCCTGCCCCTGTCTTTGAGACTGACTTGCTTGCTATAAAGATGCTCTGACAGCAAGCTCACTGCTCAGCGAACCCATCCGCACGATTTCAAATTTGCCTGGCTCATGAAAAATACATTGGAAATAGGTGCGTTCTCTCTTCTCAGCCCACTGCTGAGTTGAGACTGTTGAGTTAACACTTACAAAGGACTTTGCACATGCGATCTGATGAACTATGGAAGACAAAATCCAGATAAAAGTTCTCCCCGCCCCACACATACCTCCTGAGTCTAATTCCTCAAATCCCGAACCCTTGTTCCACAACTCGTTCCTCAACTGGTATTACCCAGATGTTTTAATTACTGTGGGTTACTGAGTTATGGACATACCTATGTCTTAACCAGCACTTACAGATATGTATATACCTTAATTTAATGAAGGAATATTTAACAGCTAATAGCTCAGTTCTTACTTTAAAAGAATGGGTTTTTGAGAACTGGGCAAATGGGCAAAATCTTACTTGGCAAGTGTTTTATTATACCTGAAATGAAAGTTTATCAGAAAATCTTGTAGCTTTGCAGCCTCAGTTAGGATCTCTTGTTACACGTTAGTGTTCCTGTGGACATTTGGTGCACCGGATTTTTACAAGCACACAAGCAAACATTTCTCATTCCTGTCTACCTTCTTTAAAAGTAAACCCTATTGACTGAACTGGGCACAGTCACTGTGTAGCCTTTTATCTGAAGCATATTCTTTTTTTTTCCTTGAGCTGAGAGCCTGCATGTTGCTAGTGCAGCCAAGAAGGGGAAAGGGGCTGTTTTGCAAAATAAGCAAATTGGATTATTCAGTGTGTAAATAGGCACCCGCTCTCTCTTCCCATGTAAATCAGGAAAAGCAATTTGCTTATGTAGGGGGAAAAAAAAACCCTGCACTGCTGTTCACAACTCCCCTATCTTGGCTGGCAATGGGAGTTCATTATAGGCGAGAAAAAGGAATTTGCTAGCATCCATATGGCTGGAGACAGTAATTAACTAATTTGCTTCCATTTTCTACAGCTTAAACAAGGTACTATGAAAACTATTCTGTTGAGTAATTTGAAATCTTGTGTTGTATTCATATGAAGAGAAGGGTATGACTGACTGGGTTCTAGATTCTTCAGCATCCATTAAGAAGGAAACTATGGACAACTTTGACCAATAATTTATGATTTGTGTTTTGAGAGAGTCCAGACAGTGCATCACAGGGACAAATTGAGCTTTGGTTTCCTTGAGGGAATAGCAGGTCAAGGTTACCGTGGTTAAATGGGGCTTCATTTGAAATAGAGCACTGCATGGCTTCATCTGTGCCCCGAAGAAAATTGCTAATTTTTAAGAACTGGCTTCATCTCCTGAGAGTAAACCAGAAATGTGGTTAAAATTAATATAAGCAATTTAGCAGTCTCGGACTTGTGCTGATTAGGGCTCCTTTAATCATCACTAAGAGTGTGGAATTACAAAACAGTAGAGTTGAAAAGAGTCTTCTTAGCAGTCATTTCTTGTCCTGCTTTCTTATTCTCGACACAAGCAAGCTCACAGTTATGCATCACAGTGCTGCATAGTGGCTGGTTAGAGGCAGAACCCACCTTTGCTTCAGTTTAAATTAGGGCCTGTTTTGCTCGCTCGCTCGCTGTGGCAGGAAAGAGTCAAGGTGTGAAAGTTGCTTTCGGAGGTGTCGCACAGGTCTGTAAGAGACCTCGTGGCCTGCGGTTAAAATGGTTGCGAGTTTGTTTAAAACGTATAATGAGCATATGTAGGAGTGATTTGTATATCTTACCTATTTTTTTAAAAATGAGATCAAAGGTAGGCATTTTTTTTCTTTTTATTCTTGTCTTTTATTAGTCAGGCAGGATGCAAGGCCTGAATAGTTGAGCAAAGGAAAATGAAAAACAAAACAAAACAAAAACATCCAGAAGCTGTTTGTGAGTTGCAGGCTCTAACTAGGGATTAAAGATGAGGCAGGCAAAAAGAAGAGAGAGAATAAGAAGGAAGGAATGGAGGAAGGAAGGAAAGATGAAGGAAGCCCATGTGGGGGGTGGGGTGGGGTGGGGGATGGGGGTGTCAGGAAGGAGGAGGTGACAGAGAAGACTTTGGGCTCAGGGGCAGATTCTCATGTTTGATGTTCTGATCAGTATTTGACCAAAGATTATGATTTCATCACACAAGAATTGGTGACACTTACTCCATGAACCAGCTAGGACAGCAAGCTCTGAAGCAAACCCCAAATGTCCCCAGACAGAATGAAGTCAGGCCCATAAAAACAAACCAACCGTACAGCGAGGAAAATGGCAAAGTCACATCTTCCCACAGTTTTAATTTATGGGGGCAAATTACAGGGGATCAAGTGAGAAAAAGCAGATTTAATGAGGCATTTTGCTTAACGTTGTATTTGAAAGTGCAAACGGCATGCTTGTAATGGGAGAGCGAAGTGGAAACACAGTGAGAGAGCGCTGTGCTGGAGCCTGTGGGTAAATATTAGGCTCGAAGATGAAAAGGCGCATTTTGGAAGTGTTATTGATTGGAATTTTCTCGGCAAGCACCATTTTAGGACACATCTACAGGATTTATTCCACACAATAGAGCCTTGCAATCACCTGGTAGGATCTACCTCGCTTGGCCATCAGACTTCAATTAGGTAATGACTGTGGCAATGGGTGACTAGCCGGAGAGTCTTTCATCTTCCTCTGTACGTGACATGGTATGGTGGGTGTTTCCGACGCTCGGCGCACATTGAATTAGGTCATTGCTGAGTCTGTTGGCCTTTGGGAGGTGTACGCATTTTCATGTGACAGCATAGCCTCTTAAACAGCATCTATTGTTCCAGATCCCATATTGTACTGGGATCTGAATTTATGTTCATGGATTATAAGCAAGGAACACAGCCATAGTCCATAATCAGCTCATTAGCATTCTGCTCATGCGAACCAGTGTGAGTACAGTTTTCAATGGCCTAATGTGACAGGTAATCATAAATTAGTATTTGCTTTAGAACAACAGCAGAGTACACAGCCTGCATGCTGAAGGAGAGGGGTCTGTAAGTGGTACAGTTCTGTAATGAAGTGGGAACTCATTAAACAGATGCCGCCTCCTTCACCGCCGCCGTGCAGCGCCGCGGAAACCGCCCGACAGACCAAATGGAACCGTTTCCACAGAACACTGCAGTCAGCCAGGACGAGTTCAGGTTCATTAGCTGAGGCACAATCTACAGGAATTAGTCAGAGTAATAATTAAATAGTTGCTTGCTAATTTATCATTTTACATTTGTAACTCCATTTGCATAATGTGTGTCCTCCCCCCCCCCCCCATCCCTGGTTACATTAAAATGCTACCATCTATGCGTGAGAAATAAAAATGATGGCTTTTTTTTTCTTTCCTCCTCCTTGAAGACTTATCAGACATGACCTGTCTTGGGCAGTTGCTTGGTGATAGTCTTGTTTGCCTCAAACCTTTTAGTTGGGAGCTGGGTCCCTATTATAATATATTGGCGTTGTGTCATTTTGACACACAATAATTAAGAGGCCATCCTGGGAGGAGTTAACAGCCCAGCCTTGTCCTTAACCAACTAGGTACGGAACTGGGTAAAACAGAAACTCAGCAACCCATATTGCTAATTTAGCCTGCTGCTAGAATGAGCGTTACATGCAACTCTGCAATTTTTAGTGTCTAAAAATAACAGAGCCAGAGTGATACTTAATGCCCTACAGAGGTCAAGAATGGCTTCTCTGGGGGTTCCCTGGGGTCCTGGTGCATGATCTGCCTTTCTCAAGGGGCAAAGTCATAGCAGCTCCTTTTTCTTTTTCTTTTTTTCTTGCAGGGAAGCAGTTGTAAATGTTGCTTGACTTGTAGATTTAGGCTTTCGGGGAGCAATTAGGAAAACAAAAACAAAAAACAAAAACTCATGAGATATGGACTAAAATGTCCTTATAGCCAAAGGGTTCGGAAAATAGGAAGTGCCGATGGTTGACAGGCAGGACCGGGCAGGAAAAAGCAAATTAGAATTGAAGGGTGATGCTGCTCCTCGCGGGTCCTGGCTCTGTTTGGCTTGGTTAATGATGTGGTGCTAACTTATTCAGAGAAACAGAAGAGGACAAGGACAATTTTCAGGATTTTAATTAATTATCTCTTATTGTTATTGATATGGGGCCCTTTATAATGCAAAACAAGCTAAGGAGTGCTTTGCACATTCTCCACTTTCCATGGAAGGGAACTTTGGTCCAAGCAGCTGCCTAGACTCCCTAGAACCTTCGGATGTAGAAAGCAAGCCTGGGGCTAACGCCAAAAATGAATTCTCCTCCTCTGCGCATGTGTGGTCAGTTAGGCCACAGTGGAGGTCGCGCTTCTTTCTCTCCTCTGTCTTCTCCTCTCTACATCCTTATCAAGACAAACTGATGAAGTATTCTGCAACTCTTAAGTCTTGGGGTGTATGTACACAGCACCCCCTTCCCTGCTATCCTCTGAGAGAAAAAACATTAGTGGCCAATTCAAAAGGGAGATGTGTATACTGAGAAGGAATGCAAAGCACATTATGTTTATGACAGAGCAAGCCAGCGATGCAAACTGCCATTCCGTGTGTTGGCAGGGCCATTAAACCTTCCTTGGGAAGTCAAAACAGGCTTCGCACAAAGAGCTGCAGAGCATACATAGTGCCTCAGCTCTATCAGCAGGTATAGGATAGCAGGATATTAATTTTCAAAAATGTAAAATAATTCATGGTAGAGCCTGTTCACATTTCTATCTGTGCGGTAGCCTTTTTTTTTTTTTTTCTTTCACCGAGTGTCCAGGGAAGCTACATGTGAGTGGAGGCCTGTTCTGTGTCCTAGGAGTTGGATGCTATCTGGGCTGGCTAGTAGGGTCTGTCATTCCCTGGACCACAGTGACTAGGCCATGTTTGGGCACAGGACCCAACAGATAGTTCAAACCTCCCTGAGAGGCTTGGTAGAGCATATGAAAAAAACACTCAACTTCTGGGGGCTGTCTGCTGGGAGGCTCTGAGCCCTGGATACTCTTTGAGTGAATGTGGAAATCTTGTCTAAGAATCCAACACAGAGAAAAGCTGAAAAAAAGAGCAGAGCAAGCTAGTGTCTCCCTTTCTTGGGTAAGCCATTTTGTATTTGTTTTCTAGTGCTTGTAATTAAAACATTGTATATTTTTGTTAGCTGCACCTTCAGTTTTTGGAAGAAGCAGTTACCATTACCAGAAAGCATAGTCTACTAACTTATAGTCCAGTACTTCTTTCTTTTGTACCAAAGCAACATATCTCAGGTTAGTTGTACAACCTGAACAAGTCCTTCTAAGTGCTGGTGGCTTACAATATCGAATGCTAACATTTTTACAGTAATGTTAACCACTAACTAGATTCATAAGAGAGTTCTTGAAGAACAGATCGTTGGGTTCATTTTTAGAAAGTCAAACCTTCACAGCCCTCATCTTTAACCATTTCTAAACATCCCAGATGTTTAGAATCTTCTGCCTGCTGTGTAGCATCATTCGAAGGACTTTCAAGGCTGATGAAATTAGCTCTAATTTGTCTTCAACTCCACAGACATGGGAAAGCCAATCTATCAACCCGTAACTCATATTTCCTTAAGAGCTCTTATCAAAATGGCTGTCTTTACCTCTAGACTCAGCTTGTTTGACTGATGTCTTGTTCCTTTACTACTACACCTAAGCTCCTCGGAGCAGTAATAGTATTTGTTATTTCCTTTTACTGGATCCCCAGACCCAACATAGAAACTGGAACAGCAGATATGTATTGGAGATTATATACATGAATATGTGATATGTGCATATTCCTATAAAGTTCTCAAAGGGGTCATCTATTCATGTTGAACTTCAAGGTTAAATTCATGAGATGCATCTAGCGTCTTCTTCAATTTTATATTTGTCAACATCACTTGAATATGGTTAATAATTACATCATGTGGCTGGCAAAGGGAGTCTAGTGCACTGGTAAGGGCAGTTGTCACCAAGGTTAGAGTGCTATTCCCAGGACACACATGGTAGAAGTTGAGAACTGACTTCTGAAAATTGTCTTCTGACATCCAAAAGTGTGTCCTGGCAATTGTGCCCCTATAAAATAAGTGTAATAAAATAATCCTATAGTGATAGTACTGATATTCTAGTGGAATATTGAGTTAATGTGCAGCTGAAAGCTTCTGACATATGCATATGCACATATCACATATACATATATATCTCCAATACATATGGGCAATGACAGGGATATAGGTTGGATGCCATCTCAGAAATAAGAAACTTAGATTACTACTAACTAACCCTGAGCAAGGGGGAATATTCTAGGAAGTGTAATTGGTACTTGTCTGGATATTTTATCCATGAATACTTTAAAAGATAAATTCCAATAATCCACTTTTGTTGCCTAAGAAAATGTATAATGTCCAAATTAGAGCTAAAGAATGCTTAATGAACTAGGTGGCTGAAAGAAAGGGTTAAGTGTGTTTTCAACAGACTTAACTCTGATAATTCAATAATTCTCAGTTTCCACTTGGAAAATATGACTGCTATTGCTTTGTGTAGCCCGAGGATGTAGCTCAGTTTGTACAGTACTTGTGTAGCTTGTACTAAGTCCTGTGTTTTAACCACAGTGCTGAATAAGGCAGTTGTGGTGGCTTTTGCTTATAATCCCAGCATCTGCAGATAGAGGCTGGAGGGTCAGGAGTTCAAGGCCATCCACAGCTATGTTGTAAGTTCTTGGCCAGCCTAAGATACTTAAGACAATGTCTCAAATACAAAACAAATGAACAAAACCATTTTATAACTTCATGACAATGAGAATGTAAATAAGTTAGCCTTTAGTAATAATAAGTTAGCCTTTAGTTAGCCTTTAACTTTAACTTAGAGATAACCTATGACTAAAGACACTTGTATTTCCTCATGCCTGTCTGCCACTCATTGTTTCTATATTCTGAAACTGTGTCCGGGAGCAGGACGTTCTTGGAAACTGCTCCTGATCTCCTTATTATGACTGTTTATATTGAATCTACTTCTTGGCTAAGTTCCTTTTCATTCCTCATTCAGGAACCACCAATCCTTGGGTGGGAAAGGACCACAGTAAGGCCAGTCTCATAGCTTTGCAGGCCATGGTTGGGGGAAGTGAGTTGGCATACAAAAACACAGAAATACCTTTCGCCGTCATTGAGTGTGAAACACGGCACAACTCAAACTGACTAGAATCAAAAATTATTTCGCCCTGAAGGTCAGGCTCTCCCAGCCATTGCCAAGTTTCTTCTTAGTGCTAATTTAGGGCTCCTTTGAAAGCATGGGAGCAGTAGAGCAAAGGTCAAGACGATTATCTTCAGTAGTTTTATGCCTGTAAATTTAGACATGCCTTCATCTTTCTTGGTCTGGTTCTGTATTTTCATTTTTAATCATCCCCAAATGTTTTCTACAGAAATGGCATTTATTAGTCTCATAAATGGTGTATAATACAGTGATAATGACCCAACTTTTGACAGATGTAAACTTTTAAGTAGCTGCCACTTACGCGGTAAGCTGTGAATTTGGTCGTTGTTGCCAAATATAAACGAGGAGGAAGGCAGAATCTCTCTCGCTGCTTGGTTAGCAGCCGTGAATCATGGCTACCATTTAATCTTTATTTCTTGGGGTTTGGTCTTACTGAAGGGTTTTTATGACTACTTTGTAAACGTTGTAAAGGAGAAGTTTTAGAAGGAGGCTTGTCTGACTGGATATATTTAATAGCTGGGCAAGGGTTTCAAGGGTCGGGAGTTACTTTTTTACTTACAAACCCACCCCATTTTTAGTGATGGGATCTCAGGAGAATCTGAACTTTGGAGTATGCTGGGTTGTGTTTCATGGTATATTTCAAAATATGTAAAAAGCCATAAAGAAGAGCAATCACTACTGAAGATAGTTTCTCACGTTCAATTGAATATTTCCTTACGCTCCCACACAGAAATAATAAGTAACATTTACCTACAATTTGTGTAGTGCCCAGTGGACTTTATAAGTACAAAACTCACTTAGGAAACAGGTGGAATGGGTTTCTACTTTGAGTTGCGCTCTTTCACTACGTTGAGACATTCATAAGAGGGATACTGGAAGGTGATCAGCTTTGTACTAACCAGAGATGCTGCCTAGGCAATTAGATTGAATTCCCGATTCTCTAAATTGCAATCATTACAGTTTATGGATTTGTTTCATTTGATAATATTAAATCTAGAACAGTTTGAAAGACAACCAAGGCAATGATGTTGTTTCATTAGTCTATAGTGATTTTTAAGAAGAGAAGAATGATCAATTCCAGCTCTAAAGATATCCCAGATGGTTTTGTTTATGGAAGTCGTGTACTGGTCCTTACCATTAGAAAGCCATAGAGTTGTTGAAGGGTGATATTTTTCTCTGCTTGAATTGCACATGTGCACTAAGAACACTGAAGCCTGCATTATTGAGTTAACCAGCAATATATACCACCTTTGCTTTGATGTTAAAGTACTTTGATGTTACAGTACTGGTCTCTCTGTTTGCTTTGGGTGGTGTCGTATATGTGAATACACTCCAGGCGGAAAAATCAATCTCTTCATTTCTTTCACTCTACACTTCAGTATCCAACAAGTGTTGTAGTGTCAATCCCTGTTCCTAAAATAAGCCACAAATTGCCTGATGTTCTAGGAAAGAAGATGGGGTTTTGGTCTTAAGATGTCATCTAAGGGACCCTGGCCAATCAATTCTGGGCTACCCAATTTATCTGCCTTCAAAGGGTGAAGGACTGAGTTGAAGCTTTTCAGATTGGAATCTGTAGTTCCAGAGAAACTTGAGTATTCTGACCCCGAGGTCTCTACTGCTAAGCCAGTCTTCTACCATCTGACAGTTCATATTTGTTGAATTCCATAACCTTGATCCCGGTCCTGTTTCCCAGTGAAATGTGTCATCATTTTTGTTTGCTCCTTAAATGCACAGCACATGTGGCAAAATAGATTTGCTTCTCAATAGGAGGCAAGCCGCAGGGATTCTGAAACATTTTCTTGACTGCAGTGTCATCTGCAAAGCAGTCTAGTCTACGTTAATAGCTTTTACGTGGACAAGCCTGTCTAAACTCCCATATAGGCCACTGGAGAAACAGCAGTTCTTACATTTGTGCAAGTAGCTGAGGTCCATTTCAGGTATGCTGGTATCTTAGTTCATTAGTTAACCTCTCCTCTAATTACACTGACCACTGGCAATTGTTTGAATTTACATGTCTTCTAAATTACCCTGTTCAAACACAAATTCCAATGCAAGAGTGTATTAGGTGGGCCCACTTGGAAATGTTAGGCAATGAGGGTTCTGCCCTCGTGAATGGGACTGGGGTACTATAAAATGGCTTCCCACAGAGCTCATCCTTCATTACTCTTCTGCATTATAGTATGTGAGGGCCAGTTATTTGTACTTTCTGGATGAAGCAGCAACCCTGTGCCATCTTGGAAGAGGCCAAGCCCTCACTGAACTTGCTTTGGCCTTAGACTTCTAGATTAACAAGGTATGGAAAATTAATTCCCATTCTTTTTAAGTTACCTGTTCTGTGACATCATCTTAAAACAACACAAGCAGGCTGAGGCAGCTCCCAAATTCACCATGCTAATGGTAGTTTAGTAGAGACTGTGACAGTGTCAATATCTACAAATATTTTCTACCTTCAGCTTGGAACATCTCCCTCCCCAGTTATTACCTACAGTCATTTGAACCATCTTCTTCTAGCACCAAAATTCCAAAAATAATTTCCAACCTATTCAAGGCCTTCAATTTATTCCTGCTATCCTCCTCCCCCTTTATCATCTCAGTTCTAATCTTCACTAGTCTTTGGTTCTATAATCTACTCATACTGTGCTAATTTATTTTTTGTTGCTGAATTAAAATACCCTAAAACCAAAAACAAACAAAAAGCAAAAAACCCCAAAAACCCAAAATCCAAAACAAACAAACAAAAAACAACAAACTTTGAGGAAAGAAAAAGTTAAAGTTCATCACTGAAGGAAGTCAAGGCAAGAGCTCAAGTAGAAACTAGAAGAAGAAACCACAGGGGAATGCTGCTTGCTGATTTGTATAAGCTCACGCTTGTTGAGCTTTCTTACAACTGCCTAGGGGATGGTGCTGCCCACAGTGGATTGCTACCTTCCACATCAATTATCAGTCAAGATAATCCCCACAGACATGTCCACAGGCCAACTGGGTCTGAGAAATCCTGTTTTCTTCTTGATGGTTTCTAACTTGTTTTGAGTTGACATTCGGCACTAAAAAGCACATCATCTTCTTGCTTTGCATGCATGCTAACTAAAGCCTTATTCTGGGAACTCTGGCTAATTCATCTCATGCCTGTTCAGAGGAATATGACAAAACTCCAAAATCACAAAACCAGAAAACAAGCAAACAAAAACCCCTCAAAGATTTGCTACCTGTTCTCACTTTCCATGTCTGCCGCTGACCTCGGGTTAAACTGCACATTACAACCTTCACCCTCCCATTGCTTTGATGTTCACTTGTATCATCTTTTCTCATTTTCCAGGCGCAGTGTGCTTTGCTCATCTGAGAATACAGAAGCACTACTATGATATCATGGTCATGGCACCTGGACTCTGAACTCCTCTTTTTACATCATCACTATGGATTTTTCTTACCTACTTGGTCATTTATGGAATACACTGGCCATTCATCCTGTTATAGTTCTCCTACTCTTGCTTATCATCACTTCTTCCCACTTTTTTGAGTATTATTTTCATTAGTACATACATATGCATTGTGTTAATTTTTCTATTAAAAAAAAAAAAAAAGCCCTCACTTCATCTTGAGGGTTTGACTCTTCCTTTTCTTCTTTGTGCACAAAAACTTCTGAAAACCTTTGTCTCTATTCATTTCCAGTCCCTTCATCCCATTTCTTTGGAATCCACAGGATTAAGGCATTGTCTCCTGGGATTCCCTCAAAGTCTACCATTCAAGGTCACTGATGGCTGCCTATACTTGCCTAACTTTACTAGAAAACCTGAGTCTTCACTGTATCTGGCACCTAGTCAGTGGCTTCAAAGCTACATTCTATCTAGTTCTTCCTAATTCATAGGAAAACAACACAAAGAGCCTAAAACATCAGTCTAATTATGCAAGTCCCAGTTAGTGGAGATCTTGTTCCTTTGTATCCCTATAAACTTCCAGTTTTCTTATGATGCCCCATAAAATTACATGAAATCTCTCTTTCCTCTTTCAGTAGGTTTTATCCTAAGAGTTTTTTCTTCTTCTTCTTAGTTTTAGACATTCCTAGATTTCATTTTCAAGTACAGTTTTAGCTTTTTGGAGTAATTGAGCATTTAAGACACACATTTCTGCACACATTGCCTCCTCACCCATACAATTTCCAAGTGAATTGTCACGGGCAGACCCAGCCAGGATCCTTCAACCCTGGGGAGAATCAGAGTTCTGGTACTCAGGTGGGCAAGGAGTTGACAAATGCCAGACAGACATGAACAGAAGAGAGTGCTGAATCTGAGTGTAATTTCTCAAAGTGAGCATCAGACTTACATTACAGAAGAAAACAAGGAAGTCAGGTGACACATCAGCCAAGATACATTGAAGTCATCTGATACATAATGAAACAAAACAGAGAAATTCGTACATAAAACCTGACAGGAACCAGGCAGTGTTTACAACTGAGATAAAAATCAGCCCTACCTAAGGTCAGCTTATTCTTAGAAGCCAGGAGCAAGGGCTTCACACCCTAGCCATGGTTCTAATTCTAGTCTATTGTATAATGCACCTTCTCCCTATGCCACTGTAAATTCCTGTATATGGGAGTGACTCAGCTGTTACTCTAAGTATTTAGTCTAGTTCCTTCTTAAACCACAACCCACCTTCTTTCTACTATTATGTAATGTAGTCTGCCATACATGACTGTAATGAGAATTCTAAGTTCACTTTGTTGAACTTGCCCTGAGATTTCTAACTCTTATCCAGTAAACTGAAATGCCTGATTTCTTTCACTATCTCTCTATCAGCACTGGAGGCATTTCGTCTGAATAAGCAACATTCTTACAAAATTCAAAGCCCAAGGTTGGCTCAATGATTGACTAGGATATTTGGGCACCTGTGGTGGCCAGGAAGCAATGTTCAATCTAACTTGGATATTTGTCAAATCATTCCTTGGGATCACCTATAATAAAACAATACTGAAAGAAAGCACACAAAACCCTTCACCAACTATCATAAGGTCAAATCTGGACCACATTTGTGTTACAGGACCTCCAAGAGACTAGTTTCTGTGAAGCTTTTTGTCTCAGGACTGTGGCCAAGCTTTTGGACTTGTCACGCAGACTCCCCTGGAGTGGGTGTGGCAGGGAATATCTTGTATTGGTACTTTTTCTAATCAGTGAGTTGACACATGATAAACTTTAGTCCTTAATATTCAGTTATGTCTACTTTTTGTGCTCTACAAACTATCCTCAAATTAGATGATTTCACTTAGATATTGTGTTTGATTTTAAGAACTGTATAAATGTTTTATGTGTTTTCTAAAATGCTACTTTGAATTTCAGTTCTTCAGGGGCAAACAATCTGTGATATGGCATGCTTTCTCTATGTTGAATGGCACAGGTGAGTGAAAGTTCCCAGCCATCCATTTGATCCCTTGGGTCAACAGCATATGCTCTACATATATACTATTTATGAGCTGTAATATTCACAAGCTTAGGCATATTGATGTAGTTTGAAATAGAAATACCATGATTTGTTGGTATTATGCCATTCTATGAATGAGGTACTACCTCATACTAAGTTAAGGGTTTTATAATGTCTAATGTCATCGAGACAGTCAATTCTTTTGTTGGGTTCTTGTCTTATCCTCATTCAAAGAATGGAGTGAGCAGACAGTAACCAAAGAATGAACCAGTGGCTGGTGAATGAATGAGAGGGACTTGTATTTGCCATATGGAAGTAAGACTTCCAACAAAAAAGTGAAGGCCTAAACTCTTACTATCAAGGCTCTGAATTCCAGTGAGCTTTAAAATAACAACTGTAAGATTTGCCAGCCAGTGTTAGAGCTCTGATCTCTTGGCAGGCTTTGGGTTGCCAACCAATAGAGAGCAGGTCCCTGAGGAGCAGCAGAAGTGATGGGTCTACAGGACAGAAACAGTAGATCTGTCTTGAGGCAAGAACCAGATACCTATCAGAGGCAGGAGTGAACCTCAAGATAGGAACAACTTCTCTGCCCCAGCATCAGGAGCAGCAAGCTTCAGAGGTGGAACAGGAATAAATTCTTTTACCTCAGAAGGTCTCCAGTGGACCAGCCTCTGACTGGTCTGGAAGACAGGAGCCGTCTTCCCTCTGGTGGTCCAAAAAGGCTGACTCTGATGTCTTCAGTTTTTTGCCAGAAGTCAGCAGCCAGAAAATAGGAACCAGGAACCAAACTGGTCACTAGGCTATGCCCCAAGGACTTAGGTAGATTCAACTAGGCTCTGATTGGCTGAGTATGCTACTTGCAAATGAGGCATAGAATAAGGGCCAATCAAGAGAGAACCTGTCAGCCCCGGAAAAGTAAAAATCTCCTCCAAACTGTGGCTGGGTTCTTCGTCCTGCCTTCCCTCAGTAGAAACAGGGAAATCAGGAGGAAGAACTCCCTGGTTTTGCAAGTCTTCTCCTGGATTACTTTGTCTCTGGTCAAGAGCAGCCTTACGCCCCCTCCGAGTTGGTGCCTTTGGAGCCCAGGCTGTTGTTGGCTCTAACTTGCCTTGGGCAGCTGGGGTGGGGGTAGAATGGGTGATTATACCTTCTCTTAGCTGCCATTCCAATGGAACCTTCCTACCCTTGTCATATGGATCCATAATTTTCTATAGTTATTATAGATTCATATAGAAACATTTCTCTGCCCAAACCTATTTATCATTCTTGCCCTCAGTGCTGATCCTTCTATTGCTCCACTAATATTCCCCTTTCTGGAATGTCATAGAATTGGACTGATAGAGTCTTTACACATTGCCTTCCTTCACTCCATAATGTCACTTCAAATTTCTTTCATGTCACTCAGTTGGTGGCTCTTAACTGTAATACCAGGACCAAAGGATCCGAGGCAGGAGGATTGCCAGTTATTGGAGGCTAAGCTGGGCCAGACAATGAGTTCCAGGCCAGCCTGAGCTAGAGTAAGACTGTCTTATAAATCAAAACAATGTCTTCTAAACCAAAAGAAATAATAAAACAGTTTCCCCCATGTCTTTTCATGGTTTGATAACTCATTTCTTAATATTAAATAGAATTTTACTGTAACACTTAAAAAAAATCCACCTAACTTACTTTTAAAAGATCACTGCCAATTTGGGGTGATTATTAATAAATCTTTCATGAACAATTATGATAAGGTTTTTGTGTGACTAACATGTAAACGGCCAAATGTCGAGGACTGTGCTGATGTTCTAAGTCCCAACAGGATCTCAACCTTGTCAGCATTCTGTTTGTTCAACTTTAGAAATTTAACCAGCTACTAAGTGTGTGGTACTTTTCCCCTTCTGTTTTAATTTGCAATTTATGTGATAATGTATGAAATCAAACGTATTATCATATTTGTGTCATCTCTATGTACCCATTTTATTTCTGAGTCTTTTGTTTTCCAATTGTTGAATTTTAAGAGCTCTTTATATATTTTGTGTACATGCCCTTTATTAGATAAGATTTACCAGAATTTTTCCTCTATTTTTGGATTATCTACTAACTGCTTTAAATATATTTTGCAGAATGGCTTTTAATTTTAATCAAGTCTAACTCACATTTTTTTTCTTAGAACATGCTTTTCATATAGCACCTAAAATTTTATTATTAAACACTTGACTCTCTTTCAAGCTAGCCTCTAGAAGTTTTAATTTGTACTACGCAGTCATCTATGATCTGTTGTGAGTCAAATTTCACAGACCGTGTATGTCTGCTTCTGATGCCCCCTCTTTGTCCCAACCCTTTCCCTTCATATGGACATTGAAGTGTTTCCTTAATGTATATACCATATACTTTTTGTTAGTTTACATTTAAGCATTTAACTTTCGAATGGTAATATAAATGCAAAAGTATTAAATTCCAAATTCAGTGTTCACTCGCAGAACATAGTCAACCAGTCCGTGAGTATACTTTAGGTAGTATATTCCAACTTATGCTAATGTTATTTATTACTTTCGGGAGGTTTTATGTCATAGTTTATTTGTTAGAATTTAATACATAAACAATCATGTCCATCTGTGATTAAAGATAACGTCTTTCTTTCTTTTTGATTTATTTATAATCTTTTCTTATCACATTAGGTAAGATGGGAGTGGTAGGAGGGGCCCTTGCATTAGTCTTAATGTGCTTTCTATTGCTCTGACAAACTCTACCAACAAAAGTCACTTGAGGAGGAAAGGCTTATTTTATCTTAGATCTTACAGTCCATCATTGGAGAAGCCAGGACAGAAACTCAAGACAGAAACTGGAGGCAGGAGGTGAAGCAGAGACTACTTAGAAATATCAATGAGTGGTTTGCGTTCAGGGTCTTGTTCGGCTATTTTTATTATAAAGCCAATACCATCCTGGCTGAAAATGGTACTTCTCAGTAGACTAGGTTCTCCTCTATCAATTAGCAACTAAGAAAATGGCTTATAAATATGTTCATAGGTCAATCTGATGGTGGAAATTCTTCTTCAATTGAGATTCCCTCTTTCCATGTGTATCGAATGGACAACCAAGACTAGCCATTATCACCTCCAACCTAGGAGAAAACAGTTAGTTACCTAGCAATGACTTAAAGATAAAATGGTTTTGCTAATTTTTTGAGAATTTCATGCAATGTGTTTTCATTCTATTAACCTCAATTCTTTCCCCAACTCATTTCAGATCCACCTCCATATTTCTATCTCCTTCAGCTTTGTGCCATGACTCCAACCCAATGACCCACTGAGTCCAGTTTCCACAGTGGGGCCATTCATACTCGGGGCCACACCCTTAATGAAAACTGGTTCTTCTTCCATTTCTCCCGAAGTCATCAACCGACTGTCAATAACTTCTCAGTCAGGAGCAGAGGCTGCTACCTGAGGGTCATGGACTTACCTCTGAAACTGTAAGCCCCCATTAGATGCTTTCTTCTTTAAGTTGCCTTGGTTGTGGTGTTTAGTCACGGCAATAAAACAGTAACCAAGACTCCATTACCAACAACCTTTGCCAGGCATGTTTCTCTCCTCAGTAAATATAAACTGTTATTATATGGCCTTTTCTAAAAGCAATTCTTGACTCTTCAATAAGGGAGCCCAAGGATTCACTAGCATTTCTGTGCCTTTGTGCTTTAGGATAGGAGGGCAGGGACACAGGAAAGGCAGAAGCAGATGGTATGCCTGGATTCCAAAACTGTATTACAGCATTAAGAACCAACAAAAGAGGAACTGTGTGGAGACAGAAGGGTTGCAGAATTACAGTCCCTGAGGGAGCATAAAGTTAAAAAATAGTAGTTTCAACCAGAGATCCCAGTGAATCCATTTGACTGCTTTCAGCAGGCATGGTCTGCATGAGACAACTAGTGAAGGTAGCAGATAGTGAGACCATTATGATGAAGGAGACCACATGTCTCCAAGGGTCACCCAGTTTATACCTGCTGCAGATCGACTACGTTTTTATTTATTTTTCAGTACCTTTTATTTTCAGCACTGTCCCAAGCTGAATCACATGCTGGGCTGTTACCTATTTATAGCTCATGGGATGTTGGAGAACACTGGACAGCAGCTGAAGATGGAATTTACATATGGGAGATGTGCGGGGAAGATTCAAACCATCTCCTTGCTCACTCTGCCTGCTCTCGGAAGAAACAGGGGTTGGGTGTATTGGACTTTTTCCAGGTACTAAAACCTCAAGGGTGTTTCAGTGGGTATAGATGCTGGTGGTGAAAGAAAAATGATGACTTATAAGATTAATTAGAGACAGGGACATAATTGGAATGTCCCTGAATCTGAGAAATTCAGCCATCTTATGGAGAACTGAGTAATGGGACCACATCCAGTGGGAGCCCCAGGCTCCAACCTAAAAATATATTTAATAAGAAATGAGAATGGAGAGACAAGCTACAGGAATTCCTGATGTTATTGGGCATTTTTATTTTCTTCTGTGGCCTCTGGAAAGTCATTCAAGCTGTGAACATAAATATCCTCTGAGAGGCATGAGGAGTCTAAGAACTTGAGAGAAAGAAACCCCTGGCCTTTGTATAATAAGTTGAATTTGGACAGTGAAAACACACACACCCTTTTTTAAGTAGAAGTTTTAAATTCTGTTTTTTTTTTTTTAGGTTTCTCTTTAATATACAATACAGTATTTACATAATAGTCATATAATGCACTATGTAAATGTAATATAAAGCGCACAGTATTTTATACATGAAATAAAATACAGATGCAATATGCAGAAAGATAAAAGTATAAAAACGTGCCAGGCATTGCTTGCTTATAATCCTGCCACTCGGAGGTAGAGGCAGGATAATCACAAGTTCAATGATACCTTTAGCCTTATAGCAAATTCAAAACAAAACACAGGGCACAAATGCAAATATATGAATACATACTGATGTGTATAGAAATGAAACGTTTGCATATTATATATACATTGATAGAGTTTGCTCTTCTGTACACGTTAAGTAAGCATTCTTCTAAAACACCCCCTATATCGCTGCACAGCACATGCAATGTGACAGCATTGAGGGGCAACATTAGCAGAGGAAATGCTTTGAATTCATTTTTGATGTGTCTTCAATGGAGACACAGGTGAGTGGTGAAAACTAGTGGGAGCTGAGAGTAGAAAAGAGCCTCCCTTCTCCCTGAGCTCTGAGCAGTTAAGGAGGGAGGGATGGTTTTGACAGATCCGGTGGGAATGTGACTTAATGGTTTCCCAGCTTTCCTAGTGTAGGTGCCAAACCTCCCCTCAGGTGATCAGGTGCATCTTCTCTGAAGCCCTGACTCCAGAGACCCTGGAGCTAAAGTGGTGCATTCTGAATGTGAGCCCACAACAGTACTCTTGTCCAGGGCGTGCATGAGTTGATTTCTGAGGCAGGACAGACAAGCTAGAGTTTGGGTCTGCAGAAAGATGGGCTCCACTAAGCAGGAGCATGAGAAAAAAAAAAACCTCCCATGTTCTCTCACATCTTTAAATGTGTCTGAGTGGGTGGGCCCCAGCAGGAAAGTGCAGGAGCTAGCTTGGCTGCCCAGAGCTAAATGGATTTATCTTCTAACTTCACCATCATCGATACCATGTTGAAAGCTTGGAATCAGCCATGGTGGGGGTATTTATGTTATGTTAAGTAGGCTAATGATGAAAAGCAGAGTCATTTTTTTTTCAAAATTTCTTCCTCAGAACTGGTTGTTTTTGTCAGAACATTATTGCATTCTTGAGTTAGGTACTTGTTCATTGCTGAGATAAACACCTAACGTAAATGGCTTAAGCTAAGGATTTACTTTGCTTATGGGTTCAAGAGTTTTAGTCCAGTGAGGTTTAGTCTAGTATAGTTGAGTAGCCTATATCATGACAGGAAGCTAAGTAGTGCATCGAGAGGAATGGGTCAGGACAAGATACACGTCCACAGAGACATGCCTCTCTTGGACCCTCTGAAGGCCATGCCTTCACAATTCCACTAGCTCCCACCAATCTCTTCAAATTTGGATTCCATCTATAGATTAAACTATTCATTAAGCTGACGGCCTCAGAGAGAACTATAAATGTCTCTGAAACCATCTTTGATAGACACATTCCCAGGAGTGCTTTACTAATGGCTGACACATCTTTACAACTAACCAAACTCACAACCAAAATCAACCATCCCTGGTTTGTATTCTTTGGTGACAGAAATAATAAACCTTGGTGTTGGATAATGTTAGCCTTTCCTGGTGATCTGGTAAAGTCTTATGTCATCTTGCTTTGTTGACAGAGACTGGGGTGACCTTACCCAGAGTAACTGAGGGAGATCTATCTCATCAGACTCCAAGGCCCAGCATTTAATTCTGGGCCTGAGTCCAGCTAGCTCCTTAGGGAATAGCTCAAGTTGCAGAATAACCCTGTCATGAACTTAGTGCCCTGGATATTTTGTTGCTTCTAAACTGCCAGGTTGTTAGTCTGAGGGCTAGAGGTTGGGGGAAAAGCCATAGTGCTGCCCTTTCTGCGTTTCCTCGCATGTCTGGGAGGCTGCAGCTGCTGGACAGCCTTCTCAAGCCTGTCTCTCTGTGGATGCCTTCTGAATTTCAAACCTATTCAAAGAACCTCCAAGTCCCAGATATTCTGTAGAGTCTGATAAAATGAAATATGAGGCTGATCAAATTTTAACAGCACTTTAATCCCGAAGGATGTGCTGATCTGTACATAGCTATTGGCTATAATTTTGATATTACTGTTTAAATACAGAAAGAAAACAGCATTATTTTAATATAAAAAGCCCCTCACATGGACAAGAAGTTGTTTAACTTTCTTAGAATAAGTCTATAGGACTGTGATGGTTAGTTGGTTTGCTGTGTGTGCATGTGTGTTAACTTGACCCATGCTGGACTCGTTTGGGAAAAAGAACTCTTAATTGAGGGGTTGACTCCATCAGATTACCTATAAACCCAGTTGTGGGGCATGCTCTTGAGTAGTGATTGATGCGAGAGGACCCAGCCTACTGTGGGCAGTACTGTTCCTGAGTAGGAGGTGCTGGCAGATATAAGAAAGGCATCCTGCAGAGAAAGCTGGTGAGCAGCTCTCCTTTGTGGCCTCTGCTTCAGTTCCTGCCTCCAGATTCCTTCTTTGAGTCCCTTCCTTGACTTCCTTCCATGATGGCCTGTGATCAAGGCATGAAAGCCAAATAAGCCCTTTTCTCTCCATGTTGCTTTTGGGCTGTATTTTATCACAACAAGAGAAAGAAAAATAGGGAAAGGACCCAGAATAACTCCTCCAGTATTTTTAATATAATAGAACACTATTGATGGTTGATGTAAAGAAGAAAACTATATCTTTTGTTTATGAAAGGTTAAAAAATAGTGAGTGTTGAAATACTTGTGTGCCTAAATTAAGGGCTGAAATAACAAGCATTGGATATGGCCACGTGTTTGAGATGGAAGGAACAGGGTGGCTACTCCACTTGATACCCAAAGTTACTTGATGGAATCTGGATTTTTAATAGAACAATGCAATGTGATTTGCTTCGGAATACAGACATTACAACACAGAAATGTTACTGATATCCCCTGGAGCTGTGGAGATGGCATTATTCACATTTGTCCTCAATTTCACTGACCTCAGTGTTCTTGGCATAGACTGGAAGATGCTAAGGTACTGTGACATTTCTTACTCAGTGAAGCATCCAGTGCTGGGGACAGACAGATGTCAAAACTGGCAACTAGCTATTCTTCTTGCCTTCCATTAATCCATATGAATCAGTTAGAGACTTGGGAGAGATGGAGTAACATAGAATAGAAAGGAGTGGAATGCACAGCTTGTCTCAAGTCCTTGCATTTACCCATCAAGCCATTTATCTTCCCCACCTGTTATAAAACATGTTTTAAGGGGATATTTAAAAATGTAAGCTATAATGCATTCAAATTAAGAAGGGTTGAGATGAAGCAATAAGAACCAGCAGGGTGAAGAATATTAGTGAGCCGTAGCCCCTGTACACATTCTGTGTGCCCATGGGAGGTGGGGCACGCAGCTATCTGTTCCCTAGGAACCAGCACTACAGGCAAAACATGATTGGCTCCATGTCTTAGAATGCCCATAAAACTAACACAAAAACAATTGCTCAGAAAAGCCAGGCTATTCTCGCCAGTAAGACTGATTTCTCCTCTGGGTGCTTTTAAGGAGGATGCTGTAAAGCACTTTGCATCCTCCTCGGCTGAAGGCTTGGTGCAGGAGGAGAGCCCTGGTTTTTGTAAGGCTCCCATGGTGTCTTTCTATGTGCACTGATGCCACACACCAAAGCATCATTTCTGGGAACGAGCATTGTGACGTAAGCACACAGGGTTTTCTGGCAGTTCGGCTGGATGTGGGAATGGATTGTAGAGTTTTTAGCAAGATGAATAGAGGATTGAATGTGCAGACTCAGTACCCTTTGGAAAATTATCCATAAATAATGCAAGTGAGCTTCTCTGACAGATGTTTGGACAAAGGGATACGGCATTGTGTTTAATCTTATCTTACTGCCAGTACTTGGAGTTGGATAGTAAATATGTAGGATTATAGAATAGTAACTTAGGATTCAAGCAAATTTTATACATTTTCTCAAGGTTATTTAGTCTACAAGTACTACAGTGGTCATCTTTAAGTTTGGGGCATAACATCAGGACACAGCAGAATTCACCATGCCATGCTAACAACGCACAGACTGTCTTTTCCAATGTATTTCTGTACAGAACTGAATTAGAATCCAACAATGTGGAAGAATCACAGTGGCTATGGTAACTCCTGTATATCTACTCTGTATGTGTCAAGGCACGCACTCTGAAATGTCACACTTCCGAGCCTTCACTATGGCGATGGCTTATAAAACAGAATCATAAAAACTGAAGGTCCGTGTCAGCTGCATAACATACAGTAATGGATTATGAAGGTAGTTTGTAAAAGAAAAAATAAAATCGAAAGTATGCTCAAGGCCAGTAGGGAAGTTAGTGAAAAAAAAATTAGTTATTCTACCTAAGGTCTTTGAGTTTATTCACAAACCCAAAATTACAGGAGATGAGATGTGAGGCTGCCTTATGAGACCTGAAAGAGGGAGGAAGGACTGACGGAATCGCAGTGTTTGTCGATTTAGTTTGGTTCAGAGGTCTTTGGAGGTGTCTTACAAAAGGTGTCTTAAGTTGCATAGATAGGTTAACCAGGCAGGTTGGAGTGATTTGGGTTTATAATAGATTCAAAGAACCCTGGAGTAGAAACAATGAACTGGAACAATAAGAAGGCAGAGGAAACCCAACAGCCAGGAACAATAGGATACCTGTGCTATACTGAGAACTGAAAATAACCAAGAACCCCCACCCCCTGGAAATGTGAGTCATGGTCTGCCTCCTGAATCTCTTATCACCAGAAGCTTTTAAAATGAATTTTGTCTATAAAGGCAGATTAAGAGTCAGAGTTATCTAATATTCACTTGAAAGCAAATTGAATTTAACTGAAATAAGCCCCATTTGTACATCGGTTTTTGTTTTTTTTTTTTAAAGAATCAGTAAATAGGCAGAAATAGCTAAATGGACTGTAGAAAATGAAGCATCAGGGCTAAATGAAAGTGAGTATAACCTTTCTCTTGATCACTGCCTGACAAAGGGGATGGGACTGGACAGGAGCCAGGCCAGAGCCTGGAGTAGGGGTGGGGGTGGGTGGGGATGGGGTTCTGGAATGCAATACGTGGAAGTGGAGGGATTGGTTTTTTGTGTCTTTGTCTATCCTGGCTACTGTAACAAAAATTCAGTGCTCACAGTTTTAGATGCTGGAAAGTCCAAATCCAGGGATCTGATGGATTTCATGTCATGGTTTGTAAGTGATAATTGTGACCCTTAGACCTCCAATGGGAAGAAGAAAAAAGAAAATTCTTCTAAGCTAGCACACCAAGATCCAATGTCATCTTTCTCCTGTTGTCCACACATTTTCAGAATGTGACTTGTGGAGAGGCCAGCCCTCCGCATCCATCTATAAGAGCACATAACTTTGAGGTCCATGTGTTTCAAGGCTCTCCTCGTGAATTGTATCTCCCCCAAACCCCCATGAAGATCTCATAATTTTCAAGTGCTAACTTTCAGTGGGGCAAATGAAACCATGTTTGCAAATGCTATGTTGCACATATAATTAATTAAGATGAGGTCACAGCTGGGGAGGGTAATGTCCTGCTGCTGTAGAGTTGCTATCTCTATTATTTTTGTTTCAAGAATATTTGGATACTCATGCACACTCACAGAATGCTTTGGAAAAATCTAAGTTATATTGTCGGAAGCCAGGTAACCATGAAAATGTAAGAGAGAAAACTGAAATAGACCCACCCCTATGTCTTGAAAGATGCCATGCCTTGCTAATAATTTGTTCGCAGACTTCTGGACTCTCGAACAGTGGGACAATCAGTATCTATGGTTAAACTACTCAGTTTATGGTATTTGTTTCCACACTTTCGGGGCACAGATACAGGCTCCCATGGAAACTCCTGTTAGAGCCTCCAGCCTTCCCATCTTCCTAAGAGGGTCAGGAGGGAACCTGCAGGCACACGTAGGGAAGGTAGGAGGATATGAAGGGACTAGTGTGGGGCAAAATTGAAGAGGCTGTGTCTGACAGACAGTGGGCTCCTTGTATGCGGAAGCCTGTTGTGGGGGATGGAATGAGACATGCAGAGAAAGCTGGATGAGGTTCTTAAACGGTGAGCACCAAGTGAGAACTGAGGGGGTAAGATTTTGGGGTTCCTCAGAGGTGCTGAATGGACAGAGAGCATCGTTCAGGAAATGTGGAGGCTGGCGGAGATATTTCTTGTTACTGAGGTACCTTGATTCCACTTTAATATTTGTTTAGCTAATGATACAGAATAGGATACAAAAGCAGAACGTGTGCTGATGCGGTTTGGAGACAGAGAAGTGAAGATTTGGGGCATTCTCCCCAGCTGTTGTCTCGGCTACGCAACTTCCATAGTACTGATGCTGGACCTCAAATTTATTGTAGATTCATTTTTGGACATTTTCCCTTTTTAATGGGTTTCTTCCTCATATCTTCTATCTACTTTCCACCAAGAAGAGACTTTGAATTTGCTTATTTTGGGGAAGCTGCATTACCTCGTATCCCATTATCCTTTTTTGTTTGTTTTTGTTTTTGTTTTGTTTTGTTTTGTTTTTTCAAGACCAGGTTTCTCTGTGTAGTCCTGGCTGTCCTGGAACTCACTCTGTAGACCAGACTGGCTTTGAACTCAGAAATCACCTGCCTCTGCCTCCCAAGTGCTGGGATTAAAGGCATGCACCACCTCCGCCCGGCTGCATTATTTTTTTAATACTGGAATTTCATGCTCATTGCCATTCTGAAGAGTATGTGTTGAGTTTCCATTGGAGTTAAATCCTTACATTGAAAACTTGCCTTTGAATGATCAATTTATGGATACCGTAGAAGCATATATGCTAAAATATCAGGGAGGTAGTGTAAAGAAAATATATTAAACTACCACAGAGGGAAGCCAGAGTGTATTATTTCTTAGAGTATATGATACCATACTCCTCTGCAGCACAGCTGCAACTGTTTTACTGCAAACAATAGAAAGAGAGGAATGTGTAGGTTAGGGTCCTAAAAGATTAGAATGTTACACTTACTGAAGGTCAGAAACAGAGAAGGAGAAGACAGGGAGGAAATGGAGCTTTTTCTCCAGAGATGGGAAAAAAAATCAGTCAATAGTTGGTAGACTAAAGAGGGCGGTAGACCACTGGAGTTAAGGAAGACAAAGACCACATGAGTGTTGTGTTTTAACAGTTGTCAGTCATGTTAGTCTGTGTTTTCTCAACAAATTTCAAACTATCGTCTATAAAACACCAATTTCCCTAATAAGTTTCAATAGCAGTTTTTAAACACCCCACATGGCTAGGCAGAGCTTAAAGCCATCATTGTTTCTTTAAGGTAGGTTAAAAAAAATAGGTTAAATGGCTCTTGACTACCTGTCAATCACAAGTGGCCCAGTGGTAGATATCTTTCTTTTCATTCCCAGCTAACTTCTGTTCTCTCCCCCATTAGACAGCCACACGGAATATCAGCTCTCCTTACAATGAGGAAATAGGTCTGTTGAGCCCTCCCAATCTTACAGAAATAGAAAAGATGTATGTCAGTCTTTTATATTTTTAAACCAAATACATCTCAGGTTCCTATTGCTGGGACTGAACACCATGACCAAAGAAACGCGAGGAGGAGAGGGTTTATTCGGCTTACCCTTTAACAGCACTGTTCATCATGGAAGGAAGTCAGGACAGGAACTCAAGCAGGAAGGAACCTGGAGGCAGGAGCGGATGCAGAGTGCTGTTTGCTGCTTATTGGCTTGCTTAGCCTGCTTTGTTATAGAATCCAGGACCACCAGCCTAGGGTTCAGATGACCTCTCTCCATCTTAATCTAATTCAGAGAATGCCTTACAGGCAGATTTTATGGAGACATTGTGTCAGTGGGGGGTCAAGTTGACCTGAGACTAGGAAGCACACCCGGCTTCCTTATGCTTCAGGGTGTAACTTGAGACATTAACCTCTGCGGCTACTGTTAGAGTATGGGGGTATGTATCTGCATTGGGAGGTTGTAAGGGCTGAGGTGGACCATGCGCACACTGACCAGAAAATGAGGCACGTTATGGTTAGTCTTCTAGGCTCACCAAGAAGGGGCTGATTAAGGTCACTTATAAAATCTGAAAGAAAAGAAAATTCTAGATGTGAACACCACTCACTGACCTGTCCCACTTTTCTTTTCCTGGTGTTGAGTTTGGGCTTTACTCGGAGGGTTTTATTTAGTGACAGTTATATTTCGTTGCAGCGATAAAGAATTTTTGAAGGAATGAAGTCTAAGCTGCAGTTTCAATTTTTAATTCTGGTTGTAGTTAAAATAGTCAAAGGAAGTTTCTTTTAATTCATTCCCAATGATGCGTTATGTTTGACAGCATTTTTATTACATCTATTATTGTATGTATGGAGAATGTGGGTGCACACATGACATGACACATGTGTAGAAGTCAGAGGCAGCCTGTGAGAGTCTATGTTCTTTCTCTCATAGGGATTGAACTGAGGACTTGGAGGAAATGCCCTAACTCACTGAGCCATCTCAATGACCCAGATAATAATTTCATAATAAAAAAAATTTTTGTGTGTGTGCCTGCACTTGTATGAATGTACGGTTTCTAGGAATCAAACTCAAGCTATGATGCATGTATAGAACGTGTTTTTACCTCCTGAACCATCTTGTTGGCTCGGATTGTACAAGATTTTAATTGATACTTAGTACTTGCACATCCTCCTGGAATGCTATATGTTGCCTAGGTACTTGTATAAAATGCATAATGATCAAATATGAATAGTTAGCATTCCTGTATTCATTTCCTGTCAATTATATTGGGACAGGAACAAAAGAATATTATGATAGTTAATGTTTGTGAGTGGAGGTTCCTTATCATTGTGAGATGCTTATGAACATTCCTGCCTCTGCCTCTGCCTCTGCCTCTGCCTCTGCCTCTGCCTCTGCCTCTGCCTCTGCCTCTGCCTCTGCCTCTGCCTCTGCCTCTGCCTCTGCCTCTGCCTCTGCCTCTGCCTCTGCCTCTGCCTCTGCCTCTGCCTCTGCCTCTGCCTCTGCCTCTGCCTCTGCCCACTACATACCAATAGTGCATTCCCCCACCCAATTGGGAGAATCAAAATGATTTTTAGATATCACAGGTCATCCTCACTGAGGGACAGAGCACCTCTGGTTGAGAAGCTCTTCCTCAAGGAGAAGGGTGGGGGCTGGTACAGACACCAGAACATTACCAACTTGTCAGGTGGCTTCAGGTTAGAATAAAACTCCGACTTGGAGCAGTATAACAAAGACGATAATCACTGGCTTGGATGATACCTGTTTTGCAATTCTGATAAAGGAGTCTAAAATGTTGTTGAGAGTAACACAACCTAAGGTTATTTTCATGACCATTGGAATGGAAAATATTTATTTATTTATTTATTTATATTACATATTTCCCTCAATTACATTTCCAATGCTATCCCAAAAGTCCCCCATACCCTCCCCCCCACTTCCCTACCCACTCATTCCCATTTTTTTTGGCTCTGGCGTTCCCCTGTACTGGGGCATATACAGTTTGCATGTCCAATGGGCCTCTCTTTCCAGTGATGGCTGACTAGGCCGTCTTTTGATACATATGCAGCTAGAGTCAAGAGCACCGGGGTACTGGTTAGTTCATAATGTTGTTCCACCTATAGGGTTGCAGATCCCTTTAGCTCCTTGGGTACTTTCTCTAGCTCCTCCATTGGGAGCCCTGTGATCCATCCAATAGCTGACTGTGAGCATCCACTTCTGTGTTTGCTAGACCCCGGCATAGTCTCACAAGAGACAGCTACATCTGGGTCCTTTCGATAAAATCTTGCTAGTGTATGCAATGGTGTCAGCGTTTGGAAGCTGATTATGGGGTGGATTGAAACTCAAGAAGAATGAAGACTGAAGTGTGGACACTTTGCCCCTCCTTAGAATTGGGAACAAAACACCCATGGAAAATATTTTAAAAGTAAATGAGTTAAAACTGACCAGAAAGTTCATTTAAAAACACAGGCAATGATGATGAGCAGACAGCTGAGCTCTTAAGAAGGAAGGCAGAGTCGGGCGTGGTGGTGCACGCCTTTAATCCCAGCACTTGGGAGGCAGAGGCAAGTGGATTTCTGAGTTCAAGGCCAGCCTGGTCTACAAAGTGAGTTCCAGGACAGCCAGGGCTATACAGAGAAACCCTGTCTTGAAAAACAAACAAACAAAAAAACTCAAAAAAAAAAAAAAACCAATAACATAAAAAAACAAAAACAACAACAACAAAAGCAAAAAAGGAAAGCACCATACAGATCCTTTTTATTCGATATTATTTAAAAACTCACTTGCTATAAATGTCTCTAGAGTCTGTTTCTCAGAACCAAAAACATATGTATGTCTCTATCGATCGATCGATCGGTCTGTCTGTCTGTCTGTCTGTCTGTCTGTCTATCTAACTACCTGTCTACCTATCTACCAGCAAAGTAGGAAAAGACAAGTTAACACTATTGCGTGGGATTCTCAGAATGAATCCCAAACCTTAATCTTAGCTCAGGGAGCTCCATCTGGATGTTTGATCTTTAGAAATATAAGATAATAAACTTGTGTATTTTGAAATATCTGATGTACAGGATATCTGATAACTTCTGCTGGAAGTTTTCAATAAGACATCAAATCCGAGTGCATTAGTCAGAGTTCGCTAGAACAACAGTTCTCAACGTGTGGGTCATGACCCCTTTTGGGGAGGTCAAGTGACCCTTTCACAAGGGTCACATATCATAGATCCTGTACACCAGGTATTTCAATTATGACTCATAACAGTAGCAAAATTACAGTTACGAAGTAGCAAAGACATAATTTTATGGTTGGGGGGGTCACCACACCATGAGGGGCGTATTAAAGAGTCACAGCATTAGGGAGGTTGAGAACCATTGCTCTAGAGGGACAGAACTGATACCAATTTATTACATTGGCTTACATGATATGGGATAGAGAGTGTAATAATGGCTTCTTTTTTTCCACACTGGAGATATAGAGAACTTAGTTGCTGTTCCGTCCTCTTAGTTAGATGCTTCAGCAGTTCTAATCTGGTACTGAAGACCTGGAGTATTCGTCAAGAGTTGCTGGTCTTTGGTCCATGTTGGAAGAGGTCAAAGAAACTGGTATCTGATGTCAGTGAAGGCAGGGAGTGGCAGCAGCATGGCAGTGACAGAAGCTGAGTAGATGCACTTACCAGCAAGGGTTCAAGTCCAGCAAGCAAAATGCAGTACCTTTTCTCTTAGGGCCTTATATTTGGGATAGGACTAGAAGTTTAGTCCCTCCAGGAAATATCCTTACAGACCCAACTAGAGAAGAGTCTCTTAGTTGAGTCCAGATCTAATGAAGCTATCAACCAAACTAGATCATCCTAGATAAATATCTAGATCATAGTAGATAAATATCTTGCTTCTGTTACCTTCATTAATTTTTAGAGAATATGCAGAATCTGGTAAGGTGACACAGTGAGAAGGGTTTTAAAGACAAGTGTTTATCACTCTATTATTCATAAAACAAAGCAACTACAAATAATGTAAATGTTCTGTGATATTAGATAAGTCACAGTTCATCTAGTCTTAGCAATCTCATATATCCATTGAAAATCATGTTTTGAACACAATGAATGAGGGGGGGGGTAAGTGATTGTGGGTGATCTAACAAAAGGATGCAATGTGGGGCTAAAGAGACGAACCAGTGGTTAAGAGCACTGGCTGTTCTTCCAGAGGACCAGAGTTCAGTTCTCAGCAACCATGTAGGGTGGTTTACAACAGCCTGTTGCTCCAGCTTAAGGGGATATGAGGCCCTCTTCTGGCCTCTGTGAGTGTCACACACATGTATGCCCCCACCACCAAATAAATAAATAAATAAAGGTGAAATATCTAGAGCTACACTTACACTAAGAAATTAATTAGAACTATGTGCATTTTCCCAGAAAAATCATCATTGAAAGCATTTTTTTAAAAAAAATCAATTTTAAAGACTTGTAAGTCACCCAACAACACTGCAACTAAAGATAAAATCTGATCTCATTTAAAAGACGATTTAAATGACTCTTAAGAAAATAGACCTAGATATGCATACCACATATCTGTATGCGATTATATAGAGAAACCATTAGAACACTACAGTTGTAACAGCTATTTGCTGACCTTCATCTTAGTTGCATTTTTATTAGCTATAAAAAGATCAACTTGATCTTTTTATTTTGACAAAGATGTCATTCCTTCATTGAATAAACCAGTGTGCATGAGCAGTGACAAGCACACTGTTTGCTGTTCTATTTTAACTTCCTAAATACTGTGTAAAGGGATGGAGTGATTTTTTTCATCAAGTCATATTGTCTTATCCATGAGAAGAATTTGCTATTATTTATTAAAAGCACCCGTTGTTTGAAAACAAAATCTCAATTTTTCTATTTTTTACTAATGAATACTCAGGAACCAGATCATGGGGTGAAAGCCTGATAGCTCCAAGAGGCAGAGCAAGCACCCATCTGACCTTCTTCCTCAGCCAAGACCCAAGAAGCAATGCCCTTCTCTCAAGCCATCTCAAAAAAATCTTCTTCCAGCTCAATGTCCCTCTCTTCTACTTCCTGAGTGGCTTTCTATCCATCCTCCTTGCATCCTCTTACTCTCTATGGTCTTTCCCTAGTGATCCTGTGTTCACTTCCTGTTAACTGGTTGCTTGCTCCACCTCTTGACCTAAGGTTGATTGTATTTAATCCTGTTTACAATATTCAAGCAGGAAGCTCTTAGATTAAAGGTGTTTGCCCAGGCTGAGCCACACCACAACTAAAACTAGGTTTTTCCACTAAATAACACAATCTCAGGGTTCATAATATGATTAAATATTCTGTAACAAGCAGCATAGCATCTCTTTTCATTGGTTTTAAGGTTTAGTGCTTGGCTGTTCCTTCAGGTAGAATCATGTGATTTTCAACCTGCAGAGTATTTAGGCCAACTACAAAGCCAGAAGGACCACAAATTAGTGCTAGTGTAAGTTAGTCCTTTACCACAGTACTGAGAACAACTCTTTTGGGGCTAAGTGATAAAAACTACTAGAGGTTCTGCTTACTACCTCTTGGTGCCAACACACCATGACCCATAGGAGCCAAGGAGCTATACAGGCAAATCACACACATGAGTTCTAGCCATAGTCCCAGCTAAGGTGGAATCAATGACTGGCATCAACCAGCAGACCAGAGTGAGTGAAAACCTTCCAATTATTTCAGTCTCTAGGTTTTGACGTATGCTTGCGCACACTAACTGGAGCTGAACCAAGTTGTCTCTAGCAAGCCTGGACCAAAATGTGGATTGGGGAATACAACAAATGTCAATGTTTTTAAGTGACTCTTCACACCTAGATGAGTGTGCCCGTACAACAGCAGAACATTTGAATAGTTTCCACATTTCTCAACCACACAGGAGTTGCTTTCTCCTTTGGTCCTTCCTGACTCCTGGAGCTGGCCCACTTTCCTAGTCTGATCTTTGCTGCCCTGTCCCTCACACACAGCTACATCCAAATAAAGCAGCTGTTAATCTCCCTCTCACTCTCCCTGTGGAGCCTAGCAAGGTTCTGCTCCATCTCTGCTCATCTCAGTCCTTCAAAGACCGTGAAAGCCCATGTAATGTGCATCTGCTGTCCTATTGGAGACCTCTGTTCCAGTTCCAGCAGGCTGATTTTTCTTTCTGGCAAACCTCTTTTCATCCTCTATCCAGAAATTTCAGATTCAGGAAACTTAAGCTTGCCTTTAGCCTGAGGTAGGCAGATGCTTGGTCACTTGGCATATTTCATCTTCCAAGCCAGTATGTTCTATTCAAGGGTGAGAGCCTGCCCCGAGTTGGTCCAACGAGACTCAATCCTGGCCTCTTCCCAGGAAAATCTTCCAAGAACAACCCCTGAGCTGTGAAGCTGTCAGCCCAGGTCTGTGAGTGTCCAATCCTGCGAGGAAGCCTGGCCGCAAGTATAACTAACCCAGAGGAAGGCAGAGCCAAGCATCCACCTATTCATAACATCATTACAGCACCTGGAGTCAGCCATGCCAAGTGACGGCTCCCCTGTCCACCCACAACCTCATAATTTTGTCAACACAATAATTCCCTTTTTGGATGAAAATTGGGTTGTGTTAGTATTACTTTGGTAGCTAAACACTCATGGGCAGTCTAGATGATATACTTTTTTGATATTATAGGACAAAACATGGGTGCCTGCTTTAAATGATCCTGTACTGTGACTTGGGCTGGTGGGGGTGGGGGAGCTGAGTTAAGTAAGGGCAATGAAGTTCAACCTTACCTACTTCTTACACCAACACCACCTCAGTGCAGTCCTCATGATGCCATTTAAGCATGGCAGCTCCTAGAGCCATTTTACAGTGTGCTAGTTGTGGGGGCATCATTATGAGGTTTTCACAGACAGGATCTGTGTGCTCTGTTGGCTATATAATGGAGGTACTGGGCTTATACTATGATACTATGTACCCCACAGATGTTACTTCGTCTCTCTTTCACATTGTATCTATCATGAGTCTCCTTCCAAGTTGTTGTAAGAAATGTGTATTCATGAGTGTCTCCAGCTAGACAACACTTCTAGAACAATTACTAGGTGCCAGGCATATATACTGTCACAATTAGTTCTCATGATAACACAGGGTGTGATTTTTTTCTTTTTGTACAGGTGTAAGATATTCTGACAAAACTGGTGTATCAAGGAAACTATACCCATAGCAACTCTCCTAGCTGGCTGCAGAACTCTTTGATCCTGACACTTGGTTCAGGTTCATGGCATATTTAATGTACATGAAATTTCCACTTTGAGAAATGTTCTACACACCTGTTATGAATCAAGGTAAACTGTCCAGGTTAAAAGCTTTAAAGGCTAGGAAATCAGTTCTTGAATTGAAAGACCCACAATGTGAGGACTCCCCCACGTTCTGACTCAGGAGAGGTGACACCCCAAATCACTCACGAGAAGTGGTTTTGATGCAAACTGCAAGAGGTTTATTCAGGAAAGACCAGTGCACTGAGGATGACTCATATCCCACGCAGGGGTAGAGGAGTCGACTACAAGCTCAAGGGGTAAGGGGTTTATAAAGGCAAAAACCGTGGCAAAAACTGCAAACACCTGGCATTGGGCTATAGCATTTGGCAAGCTAGCAGGTTTGCATAATGGGTTTAAGGAACAGTTATAATATTCTGTACAAACATTTCCTGGAACAATGGGGCAAGTTCTACTCCCTGTCATTAGTGAGGTCTATTTTGGACACAGGTCTAGGGGCTTAAATAATTTTTCACTCTCTCTCAGGATCTTTCATTCCCCACTCTTTCTAGTAAGTAGTTCTAATCTTTTTAACTAGACACTATTTTAAATACACAACAACAGCACACACAGTGACTAACAGTGTCATTCCAAACACTGCTCTAACATACCCTAGGCAATTGCTTCTGGTTCTTCAAGCTGGGAATGTTGCTCACTGATCCAATAAATACTTGCTTTTGTTTATTATGCAAATGATCTGGATACAAACCAGTCACAATTCACAAGACATGAGGCTGTTCAAGCCTACCTCTTGCCTCAGAATCCTTAAGAGTATTTTACCAGACTGCATAAAAAAACAAGACAGAAGCTTCTGAAGTGAATTTCTATTATAAGCAAAATCAAAAAGGGTCCCATAAGGGTAGAAAGTAGGGTGGTCTAGAGTACAAGATAAGGGCTTTTCTACCGAGTCTCAAGGTTTTCTGCGCGGTGGTGTCTAATGTAGACCGAATCTCTAACTTGGAAGCAATGTGGGACTTGCAGGTCTCCTTCTCTTGAGTAGGCCTCCTGGAGCTGCTTCCAGGTTCACTGTCTCACCCACTTGAGCGCCTTGAGCCTAGAGAACAAAGGCTGGGAAAACAGCATGTTACCAGTGGAGCCCGCCCTCCCCCAGAGTAATTCATAGGGGGTCAGTCCAAACTGTCCAGGGGTGTTTCTAACCCTGAAGAGCACAAAGGATAGGAGAGCTATCCAATCATTAGCACCAGTCTCTGCTGTCAATTTGGTAAGGGTCTCTTTAATGGTTTTATCCATCCTCTTTACCTGTCCTGAGCTTTGGGGCCTGTCCCTGACTTACCTGGGCAACAAAGGCAGGTCCATTATCAGACCCGATTACCTTAGGTATCCCAAACTTTGGGAAGACGTCTTCTAGGATCTTCTTGGCTATCACATTGGCCATCTCAGTTCTGGTAGGAAAAGCTTCTACCCAGCTTGAAAAGGTGTGTCTAGAAACACTAATAAGTACTTGTTACCATACTTGGCTGGCTTCACCTCAGTGAAGTTTACTTCCCAGTGAGAGCCTGGGTGGATCCCCTCAGTCTTCTCCCAGGAGGCATTCTGGAAGGATTAGCATTAATTAGCAAGGCACACAATATTTGACCACAGAGTCAGTCACTCCCGGTAATCTCAGAACATGATAAGGGAATGTTCTAACCAGTCTCTGCAGATGTCAACAGCCCTCTTTGTATATTGCTCCGTGCAGTGCCAAAAGCATACCTGCTGTCAGTGTAAATATTGATAAACTTCCCCTTTGCCATTCGTAGGGCTTGTATCAAAGCCACAAATTCAGCTTTCTGGGCCGACGTCCCTTCAGGGAGGCTGCTGGCCCAGATCACTTGCTTCCTGTCCACCACTGCTGCCCCTGCCTTCTGCTTACCTTCAACCACAAAGCTACTGCCATCTGTGTACCAGCTCGGACTCCCAGGCCAAGGCTGATCCTTCAGATCATTTTTGCTGTCCCAGAGTGAGCTTATCAGCATTCTTGACAAGCAGAGAGAGCTATGGCAGCAATAGCTTTCAGGCAAGAAAACCACCTGCTGGCAACAGGGTCTAACTTCTTGGATAGGTAAGCCACTGCTTTCTCTGCCTCTTTCACTAGATCACATAACTCAGCCTCCTGTAACCCTTCCGATCTCTGAAGTTTCTTTCTGATATCTGAGGCAGACTGCCTTATGAAGGCCAGGGCCAACGAGGCCTTCTGGGCTTCCGAGATAGGATCAAAGGGAGTGAACCTCCTGAAGGCTTCCATAAGCCTTTCAAGGAACACCGAGGGAGGTTCGGTTGGCCCTTGCATTATGTTACCTAAGCCAAATTAGTCGGCCGTCTTGAGGCGCCTCAGAGACCAGAGCCTGGCGATAGGTTTTCAAGCTCTACCTACCTTTAGCCATGTTGTAGTCCCAACCGGGGCGAGTCAAAGGGAATCCCATGTTCTAACAGAATTCTCTCTTGCTCCTCAGTTGTGAAGAGTGTCTGTAGCAGTTGCTGACAAGCAGCTGGAGGCTCTGATTCAGGAGAAGCCTTCACTTTGGATTTCTCTTGTAACACCAGAGCACAATCACAAGTTAGGGAAGCAAAGCCCAAATTTTAACAGTGTAAACAATCCATTCCCTTTAAACATCAACACCAAAAACATTACTTGCTACAAAGTTTGGCTGCCTGTTCCTGCACACAAATGCAAGAAGGTGCAGCCCCCAATACCTCGAAGAGACACTGTCCTAAATCCTATCTTTTATAAGTCTGGTTTCTAGGACAAGAATTTCATAGAATATTACCCAATTCAGGTGTATCTTTAGAGACCTGTCTCCTTGGGTTGTCTCATGCCACATGTTGTAGTTCTGAATTACTCCAACCTGGAGTTACCAGTTTTAAGCCAACTTTCTGTTACCAATGTTACAAATTTTTAATCATAATTAACCAAGAAAATTTCTTAATTTCAAGAGAGGAGCTCCTTGTTATCTGATGAATCCAATAATCACAAGCACAGAGATTTTTGTTGGAAAAACAGCCATCAGTTCCCTTACCATAGAACTTGAGAAGCTGCTGGTCCCTTTAAGATCAGTGTTTACAATCAGCTCTGAGCAGGGCTTCTCCAGCCACACTAGACTTCGAACTACAGGTGCAGGGATCCAAAGACCAATTGATACTGTGTATTTATTTTTTTCTTTTCTCTTTCACTAAATTATCCCCAGATAGTCAGAGAGTACTGCCTTTCTCAAACCCGTTCTCTCATGTGTAAATTATCTCTAGTTAGGGAACAAAGCACCTATGAGAATTACCTTTGCTTCTCTAGATTTTCACATAGCTCTAAACACATACACAAAAACACACAAAACAGGAACCAACAGATTCAGGACCCTTTTACGTCCTCCACAAGCAGGCAAAAGAATTAGATGATTTCGGAGGGAGAAGCTTCCATCCACTTCAACAACAGAACTCGGTCCCTCTAACTGATCTCTGGAGACTACCAGGCATCCCTGGCTCTTCCTACTTCCCAGGGCGTCCCCTAGGATGGCAGCCTGTGGTTCTCCTAGCACATCTGCCAACCACAGTCCTCCGGTCCTTACAGCCTGAGAGGACAGCTGCAAACAGAAAGCACATGCGTTTCAGAAAACCCCATCGACTACAAACACAAAGACACCCTTGTCCGCTTTAACCGGGATGACCAAAACCAGAGAAATGACCTAGAGGGTCGTTGAATCAGATGGCAGTTTCTCAACAAGAGGGTTACAGTATCGGTACCGACCTACAGATGGGACAAAGGTCCCTACAGATGGGACGAAGGCTCCTACAGGGCTGGGGCATCCCCCAGGGCAATTTTTAAACCAAACTCAGGCGGATCCAAACTCAGGCAGTGCCATGCTTCAGAAACAAAGGACGAGACACAGACAAACAAACCAACGTTTTCAGAAAACAGAAAACAGACACTCAGAACAGAGACACCAGCTGGCACACACACATTCCAGAGGGGATCCCCATACCTCCAAGTCGATTCTCGGGTGTGAGGGTTGGTCGAGTTTCCCGGTCAATGCACCAAATGAAAGACCCACAATGTGAGGACTCCCCCACGTTCTGACTCAGGAGAGACGACACCCCAAATCACTCACAAGAAACGGTCTTGATGCAAAAGTGCAAGAGATTTATTTGGGAAAGACCAGTGCACTGGGGATGACTGGAATCCCACGCAGGGGTAGAGGAGTCAACCACGAGTTCAAGGGGTAGGGGTTTATAAAGGCAAAAACTGGCAAAACCCGCAAACACCTGGCATTGGGCTATAGCATTTGACAAACAAGCAAGTTTGCATAATGGGTTTAAGGAACGGTTAGAGTATTCTGTACAAATATTTCCTGGAACAATGGGGCAAGTTCTACTCCCTGCCATTAGTGAGGTCTATTTTGGACACAGGCCTAGGGACTTAAATAATTTTTCACTCTCTCTCAGGATCTTTCAGAATGATAGAAACTATGGATGTAGAAGCAACTTAGCGGCATTTGGGGGTGGGGTGAAGGTGAAGGGAAATTTGTAAGGCACCGATGTGTGTCTCATATCAGGAGCACATGTTCTGAGCTTTGTTCTTCCCACCTCAACCACAGATGTGGAGAAATGGCAAGAGTGGAAACTTTTGGGCTTTGGTAAAGAAGTGTTTCAAGTTTGCTGGCTGTCAGCCAAGAAAACATACCCGGCCCTTGTCACAAGTGTGGAACAAAGATTCCAGGCTGCAAGGTAGAGGAGAGGGGCCGGAAGGAACAGCCATGTGAGGGAAGAAATTAAAAATCTAAGCAAGGCTGAGTGAGGAGGAGACAGCCTCGAAAGCTGCAAGAAGACCAGTTCAGCCTTTGAATCCACAACCATAGGGCGATGGGGTATTTGTGGAGCTGTAAGTGAGGGCCTGTGCTCACCCCTTAAAGAGCAGGACAAGCTCCCTATTAAAATTCTGATGGCTTGTTGAGAGAGAGGAATGCATCCACAGGCAAATTGAAACGGGTGACCGTATAACCTAGTTTACTCTTCTAATTCAATGAAAAATTAAATATTTATTATAGATTGAAAAATACTTATGAAAAGGGCAGCTTTTGAATATTTTTTTTTCTTCATTTCTTTCTGGGTTTTAGGGAGAGTCCCTTGGGTGCACAGTTTCTCAGCCTGAACTGGGATGGAGAATTGGAGATTCAAAAGGAAGACTGGGCCAGCTGGGGTGCCATCACCTGGGGCAATGGGGCCCATCATTTGTGTTTCAGAACCTTAGTTTTGATCTTAAAAAATAAGCCATGAAAACACACTCTGTACTGGTCTTTGGCAGGATTGTGAGGATGGATGACCACATGTGAAGCCTCTGCCATCCTTTTCCATAGAGAGAGATGCAAGTGCCACTTGTTCATCCATTTCTAGGCCATGATTGCTTGAGAAGGAGGAGACAAAAAAAACCACATGTCTTGTTGGATTGATGCCTGTTGGTGCATTTAGGAAAAGGCAAAACTAAGCTTGTCTCTCTAGGACATTTGCCCAGTAGTAGTTCATGCCAACCAAATACTTTCCCAAGACTGATACACTCACTCCTAAGCAGCCAACGAGAGCTGAACAAGGGTGAAAATGCCTTTCAGGCCAGAAACAATGGATAACTGAAGTGGAAATATCTAGTTGTCTCATTGATGCTTTCCTGTAGCAGACTTACTTTTGTGATATTTTGCTGAAATGGACATGTGATGTTTGGAGAGAGTATAAGTAGATTCTGACAGACAGTGATGGACACACTTGTATAGCTAGCCATGTAATGTTTCTACTGGTCTCTCAGCATCGTTCATCTTCACTTCCTTGAGAGAGGCATAGCAGAGAACTTCTCCTGCCATTCCAGCTGGTTCTGATCACTCCCAATGACTTGGACTGATTTGGTGGAAGCCTGGTGGTTTCTGCTGGATTGTGATACTGCTGATTCTTGTTTGGCGACACTTTTGAACTGGACCATTAGTTTCCTGACACTACTGAATGGGACTGCTGGTATTCTGACAAAGGAGATTGGAATTGCCCCAAGGAAGTGTTTCTAAACAGGCCCACATCCCCTTTTCCTATTTACCATCTTTTCTCTCCTATCTTTGGATGGTGGGCTAGAAGTTGGGGGGGGGGGGTGGTGAACTCCTACAGACAACAGTTCAACATCCTCTCAGAACTGATGTTCCTCTCAGAATCTTCCAATTAATATATGCTATGTAGAGATCATACACTTAATTGATAGGCATTTTACAGGTGACTTTCTTAAGGGTGGCAAGTAGCAAGAAAAGTACGTTGTATAATGTATGTATTTTAAATGTAATTTTCTAATGTTTGCTTAGATGAATAATGTGTAATGACTAACCTTTATACATTCAACAAAATGCACAGTTTACCTTTTACCAAAAATATAAGAAAAATTGTAATTTGTTTATTTGTAAATGTATAATACTGCATTATATTTGTTTTTTTATGAAATTATAATTATATATTGTTTAAATGTGGGGTATAGTACCCATGACGGGCAAAATTGCCTTCATATAAAGTTTGGAAGTTTTGGATTTCTAATTTCTAATTCAGTTGGTTGTTTTGATTAATTTTCCTGTTTAATTTCTAAATTACAGGCTAAGCTGGGAGATGTTAGGTTTCTATTTGCAATCATTTATGCATAAGTAAGACATCACAGATGTAGGCAGTTCAAGGAAACGGTGCAGGCCATTTGTGCCCTTGATTGGTGGAGGGAGAGGAAGGGCCTGCTTCTTAAGGTGTTAATCTCATTGGTGGAGAGAAGAAGTTTCCTCTAAGAGTATTCATCCTAACCTCAGAGCCCACCCTCCTGACTTCATCTCAGCCTAAATATTCCCTCAGAAGGCAGGGCTTCAGCATCTGAAAGGAATGGGCACAGTACAAACACTCCCCTCTCTGAGAATTCTGCAAAGGGCCCCACCCTACTCCCAGAGGCCTACTCTGGATTTATAGAGGATATGTACCCTCAGACGCCAAACCTAGGTAGCTGACTGCCTTGGCCCAAAGCATTTCCTCCCTACTACCCTCTTAATGCTAGACCCTCACTCTCTCACCCCTGCTCACAGTGGCTTGGCAATTTGCAGTCAGAGGAAGCGTGGTTAGACCGTATTGCAGTGGGGGCCACAGATGGAGTGGCAGATGGGATGAAAGAGCAGAGAAGAAAGAGGAGAGCTGGGGCGGTGTGTGCCGATGTGATCCAGTGGCAAGCTGGACATGATGGAGGCTTTCTTGGCAGTGTGGAGATGTGTGGGAGAGGAGGTGGTCACATGACGATGTGAGAGGTAGATTGTAACTTGAATATTTAGATGATTGATATTTGAGCCCCCATTTGTACGTTTGTTCTGTTCTTCCCATTCATTGAGGCTAGGCCTGACAATAATGAGTCCTCATCAATGTGAGTTTAAATACTCATCCTCTTTTCATATCCTCTGCTGAATATTGGTACAAAGAACGTAATTACTGATGGTAAATGTAAACAACTATACACCAAATACTGGTCAGACCGTCTCCATGGCTGGAGCTCTGAGCTGAGTGGCAAGCCAGCTGACATGGTCTCCAGCTTGCTATTCTGAGTCAGCTTGCCAAGAAGCCAGAAAAACAGCCTTTCTCTGACCATCACTCAGTTTTGTATCCATCCTTAGGAGGAAGGAGAACAACACAGCCATTGAAATTCTCAAAGCTTTGCTAATGGCCAGGAAGATGTAAATATGGGCCTCCCAAATCGTTCCATTTCAAAAGGAAACTGCGTCATAGTAATTGGATTCATCAATTATAGAAAGGTTTCTTTCTAATTCTCACTTTTATTCCTATTTTTCCACACACCTCATAGGCTGCCCTTCCAAGGAACCCCTCAGATGTCCTGTGTTCTGGGTATGCTCAGCAAAAAACAGACACATTAGGTTGTATTTCTAGGTTTGTTCATACATGTACATACATGTGTATGTATAGAACAATAATAAGGAAAAGAGGCTATCAGTCTGAGAGACAGAATCTACTATCTAGCCCAAGTGGCCTCATGCTCACCCTACCCTAGTCCTTCTACCTCAGCCCTCTGGTGTTGGAATTATAAGCATGCACATCTTAACCTGGTCTTAAGGTATTTAAGATTGTTGAATTTGAATAACATCTACATATAGAAAAATAATGCCCAGCAGACAAGAACCTTAAACAATTACAGATCATATTTCCTTGGTTTGGCATATTGTTTTAATGGTTGCAGAAAACAAATAATTTAAATTAATATATTTTAGTTTATAACTTATTTGGGGAACCTAGAAGTTACGAGAAGCCTGCATGGCCTGCTAGTTTCTCAATAAATATCCACTTGCTGGTTCCATTTGCTTCATATTCTCAGCTAGCTATCAAGTTGCCATCTTGCTTCACCAGCAGGGAGCAAATTGGGATTTTCAGCACAGTTGTCTAGAAGGTGCTTTTCTTATAAATAAACACTTTGCTCCCCCTAAACCCCAAGCAAACAAACAAACAAACAACAAACAACATACAGAACAATAACAACCAACGACAAATAAACACAGGCCACAAAAAGTAAAGAAGATGATCAGTGTAGCTCATCTCCATTTTTAGTTTATCTGCTATGACTTTATTGCCATGGATATTGTAAAATAATTTATCCATTTGTTACGTTTTTTGGGGGGAGATGGAGACAAACGATTTCCCACTCAGGTAGGGCACAAGTGAGGGACCAAAGCAATGGTTCCATGAAAGTCCAAGTTGGTGAATCAATGAATTTATTGGGGTTACTTTCAGGAGTGTGGGGGAGGGGTGTTTTCCAAGAGTATGGGTAACTCAAAGACAGCTCTATCCCTGAAAATCACAACCCAGAATGGGCTCTGATCCAAGAAAGCTGTTGTTCAATTTGTAATCAGCTCTACAAATCAGTGTCCTTCCCCCAGAAGCCCTTACTGCTTATATAACCATGGGTAGGATGAATTGGGAATCATGTACGTTTTAGGAACTTCTTAAGACTTGTGAGTTGTTTGCTTTCTGAGTCTTAAGAAGTGCCCCCCCCCCCAAGAAGGAATATATCAATTAGGAAGAAATTGCTATACATGAACTCTACTAATTGATCATGGTAGAATTTTGGATGTCTGGATGAATTAGTCAGGACTTGCCTCATATTGTTTAAGGGAGTATGATAGAGGATTAAGATCTATTGTCTCTCCCTGGTGATTTCCCTGTTAGCTGCCATATGAATCCAGCAGTAATATTTTGTTGAATTTAATAGTCGTTTCTACTCAATTGTGAATGTGTTTATCAATATTTCCTTAAGGGAACGGCAAAAATAAAGGTAAGCTATGCAAAGGTGTTCATTGTGGCTTGGAGGAGGAATGATTCCTAGAAACACTTCATCCTAGACCTGGCACTAGACATGGGCTAATGGGGCCTTCCACGCTAACTTATCTTATTTTCTGCTCATAGAAGATTTACGTGGTGGATACCTTAGCATTTTAAAGTCTGGGACTCAAGTTTTGACTCTGAACTGATATGTTGTTTCTTGTTTTATAAAGTTAAATAATCTTTGCTTCATACGAACAGTCAAAGTGTTAAAACATAGTAAGTAGTATTACTAGTGATAAATGTACAAAGAATTTTCCTATTAATGAAGCTTTGTCTTGGGAATGTATTTTCCAGCACAGCATATGGAGAATTCTTTGTCCCCAGGATTCATCTCAAGTTCCTGCTGTACCTACTTATTTGTGTTTTGACATATCTAGTTTTGTATTTGACAGCACAGAGTACTTGGTTGTTATTGTTTTTTTGGCAGTTGCTCCTTGTCATGTTTTATGACGTTGTTCCTGGCCTACATTAATGTATGTATTATTACCTAGAAATGGATGAGAAGATGAGGGATTCTTTTTATTATTTTTTTTAAAAATAGGTTGTGCTAGATAAATTCTATATCTAGTACCACCACATGAACCTTCTGCAAGCAGAGGAGGGAAATTCTAGGCATGTAGGAGGGTGGTGTTTTCTTCTGCTTAGTTATAATGTCCAAGGCATGTCTATGATATCAGAATTCAGTGACTATTTTAGATCAGGCTGATTTTCTATGAAACCCTGAAGATGCAGTTGGCTGTTTAAATACTCTGGTTTTAAGAGAGCATTGGTTTGAATGAGTACCTTTCCAGATGAAAGATTAAAGGTTTGTCTGGTTTAGAATGAGTGATTACTGAAAGTGTTAACTCTTGACACCAGGAAAACCACGGTTTTCTGACCACACAATATATACAGAGGCTTTTAATGGTAATTAGGTTTTCTAAAGCACTGACTTGCCTGTGATTGCTGAAATCATAGCATGTCCACACTGGCATCAAACTAAAGCCCAGAATGCCTCAGGCTCTGGCTATTCACAGTGTGGTCCAGACATCAACATCATCACCTGAGAGTAGGCTAGAACTAGAACATTGTAGACCCTGCCTAGACTTGCTATGAGGTCAGTATTCACCAAGCAAGATGTCTGCTGGTGATTTTATGCATGTCAGAGGTCAAGAGCACTGCCTTAGTGGGGCTGACCTTTAGGAAGGAAGAAGCCAAGAATTAATATTGTACTTTTCATAGAGGAATAACAAGAAAAGTGACTTAACTAGCAGCTTTTTTCATTTATGTGGCCTAACAAGAGATAGAAAAATATATAACTCTGAGCTATGAGGTTGTGTGAGTGCAAACCCCAGGAATCTTAGAGATTTGGTCTGGCACATAGCAGTGTCTGATGCCCTGATAGGAAATATGAGCTGTGGTCTCTCCATTCAGGCCTTTGGCCTTTGCTCTGACTTCTCTGGGCCTGTGTGCTGTAGGCATCCAGACACTCCCAGCAGAGAGGCCGAATGCCATACCATGGTTTAGAAAATATTTATAGTGTCAGTGATAGATTTACTAGAAGTCTGTGTAAAGTGTTGCAGAAGGGTCTTAGGGCTTTTATTGTTGTGCTAAAACACCATGAGTAAAATCAACTTGTGGGGCAAAGTATTTATTTCAATTATACTTCTATATATCACAGTCCATCACCAAAGGAAGTCAGAGCAAGAGCTCAAGGCAGGAACCTGGAGGCAGAAACCAAAACTGAGGGTCATGGAGGAATGCTGCTTATTGACTTACTCCGCATGGCTTGTTCAGCCTGCTTTCTTATAGCTCCCAGTACCAGCAAAGCAGAGGTGGTACTGATCATAGTGAGCTGGCTCTCATCCCGTAATCATTAATCAAGAAAACAGTCACCACAGGCTTTTCCATAGGTCAATCTGGTGAAGTCGTTTTCTCAATTAAGGATTCTCTTTCCCAAATGGCTCTAGCTTGTATCAAATTGACATAATCCTAGCCAGCACAAGAAGCATGGGAGAGAACACCTCAACACTTTACAGATAGACATGAAATGCTGTGGTGTTTTAGTTAGGGTTTCATTGCTGTGAACAGACACCATGACCAAAGGCAACTCTTATAAAGGACAACATTTAATTAAGGATGGCTTATAGTTTCAGAGGTTCAGTCTGTTATCATCCTGATGGAAATCATGGCAGTGTGCAGTCAGATATGGTGCTAGAAGAGCTGAGAGTTCTACGTCTTGATCTGACGACAATCAGGAGAGGACTAGCATCCTCAGGCAGCTAGGAAGAAGCTCTCTTCTGCAATGGTCAGAGCCTGAGCATAGCAGGAGACCTCCAAAGGCCACCCCCACAGTGACACACTTTCTCCAACAAAGCCACACCTCCTAACCATACCTCCCCCCGCCCCCCAATGAACTAAGCATATTCAAATCACCACATATGGTTGAAAGGCTGCATCCTGGACCTCAATAGAGCCATGCTGTAGAGCTCATTCTATTCTCTGAGGCACTAAGGAGAAGTCCTCAAAGGATTGCTATAACTGGGATGTACCTATAATATAACCCAAAATAAAGAGTTGATGGTTGACTAAAGCTTTCTGAAAAAAAAAAACTCTATTGACTGATAACTATTGTCAGTAATGGAAAATTCATAGTTATTCAAATATTCGCTAATGAATGGAGTTTTGCAGTTGTTATCAGTAAGTGGAATTCAAATGGTGAACATGTTATGTCCTCTTTAAAAAAAATCCCACTATAATTCTATTCCTATAATTTTATTCCTTAAATCATTTAAGAGTAATTTATAGATATCAAATCCATTTTTCATCAATTTGTTGTAAGGTCTTTGCTAAGAACAAGAATATTTTCTTAAGCAATCAGGATACAATTACTAATCTCAAGAACTTAAAGTGTTATTTTCTAATGTGCAGTCAATCTTAAAATTTTGTGAATTGCACAATATATCCTATAGGTTTTCTTTCCTTTTTTCATTTGCCTAGAATTCAATCAAGATTTCTTCCCACTTTCAGTTGTTATGTCTCTGCAGTCTCCTGGAATCTAGGAAAATTCCTTGGACTATCGATGTGTATCTGTGTTAGGTGAAGGTAGGTGAGTGACTGGAGATTTGGAGGGAAAGACCTTCATCTTTTTGTGTGAGTACAGGGTGCTATTTTGTAGACTATTTCTGGAAACTGAGGTGTGTTTGATATGTTCTCATGATTAAATTGAATTTACACATTTTGGCAGGTCAGCTAGAGCTTTTGATGCTACACTTTAATGAAGGCATTAAGAGAAGCCGAGAGCAACATCCTTCTAAGGTTTGAAGAGCAGGGGCAGGAAGAGCTGCCCTGGGGCTCCTGTTGGGAGTTGTACTGGCAGAAGATTCCCCAGGGCTGTTCAGGAAATCTGCCACTCACTGCAGAAGAGCTGGCAGAGTTAGGGGGTTGGGGTGGGGGTGGGAGGAAAGCTTTCTGATACCCTCTTCCTATTCCTGAATCTCCTGCTTGCTGTCCAATTCCCACTGGGAAGCAAAGAACAAACACAACCAGGTGACTTCAGCATCATGGGTCAACCTCCCAGGAGGGTAAGAAAGACTCAGCCATACAGAGTGGATCCTGGAGGGGTCTGGGGGAGCAAAAGATAGTTTATACATCTAGTGAAGTGATTAAGAGGGGGAAAAGATCAGTTCCTGTAAGGAAAGGAGTCAAGGTGCTGATGAAGGACATCTGCAATGTTGCTGGAGAGTGAACAGCTAGGTGGGGTTCAGTGTAAGAACTCAGCATAGGTGGGGCCAAGGACTTTTGGACCTACAGGTTATGAAGTAGGGGAATTCCGTGATCTGTGCTTTAGAAAACAAAATAGCTACAGTGGCCATGGGGCAGAACTTCGTAAAGGAAAATGGAAGTCAGGATTGACTGTTGCAGCTTAGGGCTACTAAATCAGATGCACCCAGGGCAGAGAGCAGGGGACAAAGAGACATTTGGGACCTTTAAAATGAGAAAGGGAAAGGGGTCAAACATGTTTGGGGCTTAATTAATAATAATTAGTATTACTGATAATGGCAGCTAACAGATAGCAAATACTTACTATTTAACACTAAATTAGAGATCTCATTAATCTTCAGGGCAATGCAGTGAGGCAGGTGCTATTATCACAGATTTAATTACATGGAAATAAAAATGGTTGGGTGGCTATAATACCAAGAACTGAGGCGAATACTTGAAGTCACCTGTGACACACCCCATCTCTGTAGCCAGTACACTACAGGGAAGCAAAAGAAGGAACTAAGGAGACAGATCTCCCCTGGGGCTGGGAATGTGGGGAAGTCCACTGGACTGGGGTAGAAGCTGTAATTATAAAGATATTGGTCTACTCTGAGGCTACTGAAAAAGAAACGCTACCTTGTTTTGGAAAATGTTCTAGGAAGACCTAGCACAATTTGAACAGTTTTGCTGATATGATTAGTCTTGGCACAGACAGCACTTGTGACCTCCCTGCTGGCTCAAACTTGTAATGGACACACAACAGATGAGTTAGCTGTTGTGTGATGTTCTCTAGGACCACATGACAGCCACTCCAGCTCATGATGGATGGAGCTGCCAACCTCACATGTGCGGTATATGGTTTGTGCTAGGCTGGGCCAGTATTTTCTCTTAAGATCATTTTTTTAATCAAATAATGTTTTAATTTTTTGAGAATTTCAAGCAATGCATCAAATCACCCTGGCTACCTGAATACCTCCAATATTCACCTCCATTTTTTTTAAATTAGGTATTTTCCTCGTTTACATTTTCAATGCTATCCCAAAGGTCCCCCATACCCACCCCCCAATCCCCTACCCACCCACTCCCCCTTTTTGGCCCTGGCATTCCCCTGTACTGGGGCATATAAAGTTTGCAAGTCCAATGGGCCTCTCTTTGCAATGATGGCCGACTAGGCCATCTTTTGATACATATGCAGCTAAAGACAAGAGCTCCTGGGTACTGGTTAGTTCATATTGTTGTTCCACCTATAGGGTTGCAGTTCCCTTTAGCTCCTTGGGTAATTTCTCTAGCTCCTCCATTGGGGGCCGTGTGACCCATCCAATAGCTGACTGTAATCATCCACTTCTGTGTTTGCTAGGCCCCGGCATAGTCTCACAAGTGAGAGCTATATCTGGGTCCTTTCAGCAAAATCTTGCTAGTGTAGGCAATGGTGTCAGCATTTGGAAGCTGATTATGGGATGGATCCCTGCATATGGCAATCACTAGATGGTCCATCCTTTCGTCACAGCTCCAAATTTTGTCTCTGTAACTCCTTCCATGGGTGTTTTGTTCCCATTTCTAAGAAAGGGTAAAGTGTCCACACTTTGTTCTTCATTCTTCTTGAATTTCATGCGTTTGGCAAGTTGTATCTTATATCTTGGGTATCCTAAGTTTCTGGGCTAATATCCACTTATCAGTGAGTACATATTGTGCGAGTTCCTTTGTGATTGGGTTACTTCACTCAGGATGATACCCTCCAGGTCCATCCATTTGCCTAGGAATTTCATAAATTCATTTTTTTAATAGCTGAGTAGTATTCCATTGTGTAAATGTACCACATTTTCTGTATCCATTCCTCTGTTGAGGGGCATCTGGGTTCTTTCCAGCTTCTGGCTATTATAAACAAGACTGCTATGAACATAGTGGAGCATGTGTTCTTCTTACCGGTTGGGACATCTTCTGGATATATGCCCAGGAGAGGTATTGCGGGATCCTCCGGTAGTACTATGTCCAATTTTCTGAGGAACCGCCAGACTGATTTCCAGAATGGTTGTACAAGCTTGCAATCCCACCAACAATGGAGGAGTGTTCCCCTTTCTCCACATCCTCGCCAGCATCTGCTGTCATCTGAGTTTTTGATCTTAGCCATTCTGACTGGAGTGAAGTGGAATCTCAGTGTTGTTTTGATTTGCATTTCCCTGATGATTAAGGATGTTGAACATTTTTTCAGGTGCTTCTCTGCCATTCGGTATTCCTCAGGTGAGAATTCTTTGTTCAGCTCTGAGCCCCATTTTTTAATGGGGTTATTTGATTTTCTGGAGTCCACCTTCTTGAGTTCTTTATATATATTGGATATTAGTCTCCTATCCGATTTGGGATAGGTAAAGATCCTTTCCCAATCTGTTGGTGGCCTTTTTGTCTTATTGACGGTGTCTTTTGCTTTGCAGAAGCTTTGCAATTTTATGAGGTCCCATTTATCGATTCTTGATCTTACAGCACAAGCCATTTCTTCCACCATTTACCTCCTCTTTAGGGATCAAGTAGTTTTGGGGTTCCAAAAGAACATGGCAACCCCCCCGCCCCTCTCCCCTGCCCACATGGAGAAATTATTCCAGGAAAACTTTTTAAGGTCCTCAAATTATGAGGGATAGATTTTGAAAGCATTAGTTTTATACAAGATTACCACCAGATCTTTCTCAAAATATAAAGGTCTCATCTATTAAATAGTTCCTGAATTAGTGTTTCTTAATAGCCTGAAGTAGATGCATTGCGCATTTTTCATTTAGGGGAACAAAATTGGAAACATTTGCATGTGGAGCAGAATCATTTAAGAAACTATGGAAACCACTAATCTAGCTTAATGCCTTCTATTACTTTGGAAACATTTATTTTATCCCTTGGTTACTGGCAGCTCTATTATGGTTTACAGACAACAATAGAGGGTTTTATGTTTTATGCTTCAATTGCAGCAAAATGGTTCTCAAATATCTGACCTCAGATAATTGTGAGGCCCAGTGAAGATTCGCACTATCTGAGACTATGCTTTTGTTTTTTTTTTCCCCACAAGAAAGCTCGTAACATTATTTATCCTGGGATCTTTTCTTTGGGGCCCACAGTGTCTTCTCCTGGGCTGTTAATATATACTCTATATGGTTGTATTGTATATTATATCGCTTATTAGTTCTACTGCCATCACTAATGTTTTAATATATAACTGTATGTGCCTCAAGGGAGCAGTTTATGTGTTTCACTGGCAAGGAGCACAAAAAAATTTTCCCTGCTGTTTCCCTCTATTATGAATTAATATCCACTACCAGGGGACTACTTATGATATAAAATTGTCATCCTGTGAGTGGTGTAGATGAAATTACCATGGAGAAAAGCTGAGCAGTAACCAGAGAGCGGCTATGACAGCACCTTTTCTGCTCTAAGTGGGAACCCTGGTGTCTTATATTAATTTATGGCAAATAATTTACATTGCTAATTGCTAAGTTTAATAATCTGTAATATCTTTTCAGTCACAGGCTTCCCTTAACAAAAAAACAATCTGCTCTGCTGAAATGGAATATTCTAATAACATGGGATCGTTTGCATTAGCTCCAGAGTATATTGCAATCTCTGCAAGAGACGAACCCAGCCGGTAACAGCACCTAGGGGAAGAAGCCTTTTAAAAGATATTGTTGTCTGCATTGCTTTTCATTTTGGCAATAAAGGAGTTAACACACAGAGAGATTGATTCTTAATGACAGTCCTGAGTGTTGTGTGGTGGTTGCCTGGCAACTGTACCTGTAGGAACTAAATATTGGACATGTATCTGTATTAATCCCCTCTTGTCAAGGTTTGTGGGTGTTTAATATATTAAGCTTGGGAAATACTTAGAAGCAGAAAAGTTTGCTCATTTGATGATCCTTGGAAACTGGGTAAGATCGCTGGATGTCAACAGATAAGGGTCAGGAGATTAAGTGATGTACAGTGCTGTGAATAGGTCTTGAATGTATTTGAGCATCTCTTAAGTGAGCCGGAGCCCAGCCTTGCTGTCCTCACATCCCTCCTATTATCTCTTCCAAGGACATATCTCTTCACTTAGCATTTATCGACTATCTTTAATGTGCAGATACAGCCTGGGGTATTTACGTGAGATAAATGGAGTCCCCAGTCCCTTAGTGTGGAGGAGAGACTATCATCCATGCAGAGTGCACCCAGAGGGAAACAAGTCTCGGTCACCAGCCCTCAGAGCACGCACTCCTGAGTATCAGCAGTCCTGGCTTTCCTGTACAGATTAAACCAAGCTGGGCCTTGTGTCCTGTGCTCAGCCCACTGCTTACGGCTCTGCCCCTTCCTAGAGCTCCATGTGCCGCGTGCTCCTTCACTGATCATCCCTTGGCTGCTACCTCCAGCACCTTTGCTAACTTCAGCCTCACCACAAATTGTTATTTTATCATTGATGGTCCCTCTAGTTGCAGAAAAGCTGAGGATTAACAGCTAGAAATGAGTTAGGTAACTGATGAGCAAACTCCCTGCAGAGACTCAGGAGTCCCTCACATTTCTGGGAATGGACACAGCCCCAGGATAAAATATAGTCAATTCTATTGTTAATACATATTATAAGCACGCACTGATACGAAGGGTCACCTTTTACTGTTACGGGTTGTTCCATATGGGGACATTTTGTCATTGATGAATGACGTTATCTTAGTAGATCTTTTCTACTATGAAAGATGCCCCCTGACCTGTGTTACTGTAGGTGAGTTTCATATAAGTTGTAAGATGTTTTAGTGACCACCAAAATACCCAAGCCTTCATCAGCTGTTTAGCTGATTATTTTTACTTCTTTCTTGTTTTCTGTTTTTTTTGTTTTTGTTTTCCTCTCCTTCCCAAATCAACACATCTGGTCATAAGATTGAGAGAAAATAGAGATGAATCATAATATCTCATCTGTCCCACCTTCTGTCAATAGCTACAACAGCCTAACATTCTCCAAATTGGGCGTGGTGGTGCACGCCTTTAATCCCAGCACTCGGGAGGCAGAGGTAGAGGCAGGTGGATTTCTGAGTTCGAGGCCAGCCTGGTCTACAAAGTGAGTTCCAGGACAGCCAGGGCTATACAGAGAAACCCTGTCTTGAAAAACAAAACAAAACAAAGCAAAAAATAAAAACCAAAAAAAAAAAAAAAAACCAACACCCCCCCCCCCAAAAAAAAAACATTTTGTCAAGAAAGGCTACACTTGCTAATGTGTGGCTGAATCCATCAGCCATTCAGGAAACTGAAGCCAGGAACTAAGGAAGGACAGTGTGGTGCAGGAGTGAGAATTTGTGTGCTTGAGGAGTTGGACGCATAAGACTTCAGGAAGGAGAGACAGAGGACAGTGAAGTCTCTGGTAGCTTTTCTACAGCATGCCAGAGCGTGCAGGGAAATGTAGGAGGGGTGGCTGTCAGGGCCAGGCTGCTCAATGGAGCAGGGCTAAAGCCTTTGGTAAGCTATCACCTTTGGGCCCCATTGCTTCTAAAGGTGTTCAGCCAAGTGTATGGTAGGGAGCTTGGAGGCACTGCTGGCAGACAAGGAAAAGACTGGCTACAAGCTGGAGCCAATGAAGACAAGCTGGCTTCTATGAGCACCTTTCAGGTGATCTCCACATTTCATTGCTGACAGGCACTACTGCTTCATTTCTTTCTGCATATAATTGCCCAGGCTGCATGGAAAGGGGGATTCTGGGAAATGTAGTTCTAACCCATGGGCTTGAACCCTCAAAAGTTTCAAAAGTGGGGTAATGCTGGTGAGATTATCTTGAAAGTCATAAAACACCAAATAGATCCTAGTTATTAATATCAGCGACCAAAAAAATGCTGTATAATAAAACCATTGACAGGAGCATAGTGGTAATTAGATACAAGAAGCATCAATAAATAAGCCTTAAAATAAAATCATCTTATGTGCGTGTGTGTGCGTGTGTGCGTGCGTGTGCGTGTGTGTGTGTGTGTGTGTGTGTGTGTGCGTGCGTGTGTGTGTGTGTGCACCTGAGCTTGTGTATGCCTGCCTGTGTATGAGAACATGCTTGTGTGTCTATTCTTAGTATGTGGAAGTGAGGGAACAGCTTCCAGGAATTGGTTCTCTACTTCCATCAAGTGGGTTCCTGGGAACTGAACTCAGGCTTGGCAATAAGCCCCTTTAACCTGATGAACAACCATCTTACAGACCCCTCAGTAATACTTCTTTGTCAGTAACGGTTAAGTGGTCACATTAGCACCATAATATTTATGCTATGGCACTGTAGTAGACTCTTAGAGCTTCAAAAGGAAAGTGTAAAAATCTGTGCAAAAATTATTGTCTGAACTTCTTGGTAGTATCAGGACGCCTGTGCTCTCTAGGTAAGAAACCGTGAGTTCCCTTTACTTCCTAGATGTATCCTCACATCCCATTCTCCTGAGTCTGTTTCTTTGATCTTCTGAGCAGCGATGTCTGTTTTCTTTATACCGTTCAGGTTGGTGCAGGGTAAACACTGGTAACTTCGAGTGGATGGGACAGAGCTGTGTAGTGTAGCAGCGCTGACAGGCTAACGGCTGACAGGAAGGGAACACAGCCTCCACTTCAGGTCACGGCTCTGCCACAAATGGCCCCATTGCTAATAAAGATAAGCTGGATTGCAGGACGATCTGGCAGGAATATTCCTGTCTCTCCTTGAAAAGAATTGTGCTGTGTGCTGTGTGCTGGTGGGAGGGGGGAGTGGAGAACCTAAAAATCTGCCCCTATCTGTCAGAAATCATCATCGGAGAGAGTTTTATTATTGGGGAAGTCAGACCTCAAGCCTTTGCTTTGACCACAGAGGCCAGAGGTGTTTATGTTTCTTTCAAGATATTGAGTCCAGAGTTGAGGTCTGGCATTTGGCTGGTGACTGCTCAAGAGGAGGATTTGGCTTCTGGCAGAACATAAAGCCAAATGACAACAAAGCCTTCCTTTCAAGCTATCCAAATGAACACATTTCTAATCTGAAATTCAAATACTTGACAACAGAGAGCCTGTGAGCTGGGCTTTGAACAGGAAATTGCTTCATGGTTTTAGCATAATGAATCAGGCAGTTAGACTAAATCCATTTAGGAGAAGAAGAATGCTTTCACATGCTTTGTGAAAGAAGGGGGGGAGGGGTGAACCTTCTTAATTCCCCAAATTTCTTAGGACTTACAGACACAAATGCTCTGTATAAATTTTATCTGATGTGTTCTCTGATTGGAATGTAGAAACTCAGGTTTCAGGAGGCATCTTTGTTAGAAGATTCAGTGTCTTGTATGGTTGGAGGAAATGGAGGTGACCGATACAGGTCAGGGAGCTGCAGTCCTTCTGTGTCCTTTGCCACCCCTGATGGTGGGAAGTGCATCGCTTTGGGAAACCCTGTTTTTTAGTCCTTGTCGGAGTGAAATCAGACAGCTGCAGTATTGCCTTGTTCTGAAGGTGCTTGGGAGGGACTTAGAGTGGAGGAAGCTGCAGGCATCCATGGATCAGACTGTCAGCCCTAAGTCAGAAGCGGGTTCCTTTGTTAGCAAGGCTTGTGACAACAGAGGTGGCAACCAGACTTTGAGCATCTGGGTGAGGCTGGGGAGATGGAGGAGGACTGGTATGGGGAGGAGGAGAGACAAATTGCAGTATGCTGTAGAAGGGTGATGGGCCATGTAGTAAGTCTGACCTTGAGAGAGCCCACTGGCAGCCTTGGGGAAGTACAGAGCTAGAGAAAGTGGAAGAAGAAAGAAGTGACAAAAGAAAGACGGAAAAAGTCATAGTTACCATGGGAGTGCGAACAAGAAGACATGGATAGGGAGGTTGAATCTTGTCTCTAGCAAGACAGGGGTGCACTACAGGAGCAATAGCAGCCACATGCCATTGAGTCTGGGCCCTAACAGCTAAGATGCAAAAAGAAGTGTGGCTTTGCTGTGGAACACACCCCTAAACTGTTCTCCTCTGCCCTACTTGTATGAAAAAAGAAATAAGTTAAGTGCAGTTCTTTTTAATCATTATTCTTACCTTTCATATCACATGGAAAAGTAAAATTCTTGTCATTGGCATGGAGATGAAGACCCTGGAGATAGACATTAAAACAAAACAAACAAAATAAAACAAAACAAAACAAAAGCAACCCAAACATGGATGTCTTTCTCTGAGGCTCAGGATTTCATTCCATGATAATAAGCGTGAGTGGGTGGGTCTGGAAGGATCAAAGCTGCCTCAAATTCCTATAGAAAAGTCTTAATCTGTGCTGTGTTACAGGATGCACATAAAGCTCCCAGCAAGATGTCTTCAATATGGGTTCAGAAGCTGGGGCAGTGTCTACAGGCACCTAAGACTTTTATAGACTCAAGGACGCTAAATTCCTAAGAGGTGACTGGCATAGATGAGGGGCATCAGGAGCCCCAGAGACAATAGAATCTGACTACCCAAATCCTTCCAAGACAATGGGAGGAAAGGGTATGTGTCTTGCAAAGGGAATTAGGGCTATGTTTGACTTTAAGAGGCCTATTTATGGCTTAATAATTCTTTCAGATTCCATGTTTTATCTTTAAAAAAAAAGTACTTGCATGGTTTATTTTAAATCCCACCATGTGTTGATGTCTGTCTTAATATAAAAGTGTTCTGAAATGATCCATTATCAAACCCCAGTGAGCTTTCACAAGAGATGCCCACTTACTGTGAGGCTCTGAGGATGCCTGGCTCCCTGCCAGTGACTCTCATCCAAGTTGACAAGCAGAGACCCAGGTCCAGCTCTTGACAAAATCATTATGAAACAAGTTGCCCAAGACCCAGCTCTGACTCCTGCTTTTGTATTCAGTTCTGATTCAAAATAACTCAAAGCAGGCAACTCTGGCTTTCCCATGCTGCCCCTAAAGCATCAAGCGAGTAGGAAGCACTTGAAGATTGCTCTTGTCTTTGTCCTTATCTCAACTGCTGGGGATTTGTGCATCCCTTTTGGAATGATTCTCCCCCCCCCCCGCCTTTTCTGGCATATAAAATATGGTTAGACACACATCACTAACAATATATGCAAAATAGATTCTTCCTTTTTGTTTCTTACCATATCTCCTTATAGGGATCAGCTTAGAATGGTCAGGCCCCTTGGATGCATTCACATACACTTTCTTTTGTATTATTCTTGGGTGCAGGCTGTCTTAACTTCTAGAAATAGTTGTCATAACTGGATCATCAAGTTGAGATTCTGGGTAGATTTTTGAATAGTAAAAAGCTAAAGTGTAAAAATGAACTGACCGTTCTATTCGGTGACGTTTAGAGTTCAGTATCAAAATGTATCTCATAGCACTGCCCAGTGGCTAAGCAACAGAGTTCTGGAATCAAGACACCTGTAGGGTTAAAGCAACCTTCAGATGGCATGACCTGAGGCAAATGACTCCTTAAGTTTCTGTCCCTTCCCTTGTAAAATGGAACCAACATACCTCACTTTATGAGATGAGCCATGTAATGGGCTCTTTGTACAGTGTTGGTATGCTATAAATAACCAATATGGGTCAACAAATGAGGAAATAAACATACACTGTGCAATTTTTAATTTATTATAATAAATAAAACTTCACTCAATACAAATATTGATATTAGAAGGTCTTATTCCAGCTCTTGCTCAGAAGGCAAGCTCACCAGGTGTTAAATCTGTATCTTAATTATCAAACCGATAGATACCCTTCTCCATGCTTTTTCTGACAAACTCTGCCTAAATGCAAGCTTCCTCCATTCCGGTGAATGAACGTCAGGCATATAACCCCAGTTTGCCTCCACGACCGTGAACACTTGTTGCTTGGATATAGCGGTTCAATGTAATTTTTTTTTTTTCTCTTAACATTTTCACTCTCCCAGTCCCACCGGCGTCATCTGATAACTTCAAGGCAGATTAATCCATTAAAAGGTGTGTTCCTAGTGTTTAGTAATTGCCAGTAAGGTCTAATCAGATAGCAAGTACTACGCAGGAGCCTCCAAGAAAGACTATAAGATAATTAAAACATAAAGGTTATGCAGAAGTAGCAAATCAATAGAGACAGTAAACATGGTTTATCAACAGTCCCGAGAACAGTTTTTTTTTTTCAATTCTAAAATGTAAATGGACTTGGGAGAGAGCACATGCGAGGATGATAGATAGGGTTCTTGTAACTGTTTAATTAACTCCAGTTTCCTGCATGTTAAAGGTTGCCTCAGCCCACTGGCTCATGTAACAAACCCTCTTAGGATTTCGTTAGCCGCTGTCTGATATGAAACCCAGGCAGCCTTCCTTTCTTCCTGGGTTAAGTTTTGCCCTGCTCCTCTGGAGACCTTATCAAAATCTGGCCCTCTGTTTTCTCTATAAATAAATACACAGATATTTTCAATTTCAGCTAAAATGGTTTGACTTTGTAATCAAGGTTAAAGACACACACACACACACACACACACACACACACACACACACACACACACAGCCTAACTAATGAGAAGAGGTTGCTGGAAAGAACTGCATAATTAAAATTACGTATTAAAATTCAGACAGGCGGTGTGCATAGAATCTCAGAAAGACCATGGCAGCTTTCTAGATGACTCGTTTGCTGTTTTAAGTCCTCTGTAGTACAGGCTATTTTCTAATTAGCCACCAAACCGTGGTGCTTGGTTAGTTCAAACCGAGAAAAAGGGTGATAAGGAATATTTATATTTTGAAAATACTACTCTGAGCACCGGGCAAAGGACGAGTGATTTATGTTTCTCAGGAAGTCATTTGAAGCTCAGTGTACCTTCTTTTATTCTTGCAATCATTTGTTAATTCAAACTATATGAAGGCTTCGCTGGAGGGGGGTGTCGTTTGAAGACTTGCAGTGTTTATTTAAAAAAAAAAAAATCACCGTGAGGGCTAAGTGTTATTTAAAAGAAAAATTCTTTTTCCAGCCCGGTTGGATTAGGTTTCACACAATTAACTTTATCATTAGTAAATAAAAGAGTTATTTAACCTTTGCCCCCGCAGAGCTCCTTGATATTTTGCTTAGTAAAGGGCAAGAAACCTATTATGGTTTATTTATTCCCTTTGTTAGAAGGTTATTTCTGAAGACTGTGATATAGAAACACATAATCCAGTGTTTGTTAATAAAGATCTATTTACTCCCGGGTTTAAAGAGCTGGCTATTGTATAATGCTCATTAGAGCCGTAAACAGGAGACCTTTCTCTGATGTTCCCACGGGAAAGGTTATCAAGCTGTCAACGGAGGACTCATTTTCTTTAAATTAAAAATCACTGAGGTGTCCTGGGTAGAGGATATTAAAACCTGTGTAGTCAAGCCATGTTATTTCACAGCGAGCAGGGAGGATACATACGTACAGCCCAGGCGTCTGAAATCAAATATTTAAGATGATGGCTACGTCTGATTTTGAAAATACCTCTTTTCCAACAGTTAGGGCTTTCCTCCTGAAGGAGGATTTGAGCTTGTCCTTTCAAACAATGCCTGAGAGAAGAAATGCTGTGCCCCTGCTTGAGGCATCTCATTTTCAATAAATCTATACTTTCTCTGCCCTCTTCCATGTTATCAGTCATCCACATCCCGGAGGAAATGCTTCAGGCTTGGGGTTAAATTAAGGTCCTATCTCTAGTGATTGTCTGGAAAGCTGTCCACATCCTCAAAAAAAAAAAAAAAAAAAAAGTCTTATCTGCATCCTAGACAGCCAAGGGAAGGGTTGCTTCTGCTCCCTGTTGATGTCAGCAATGGGATTACTGCTTGGCAGCAGAAAATGAAAAGAAAACAACAATTACATTTCATTATAAATTATGAATAGCTTGAACTTCAGTATATTGCTATGATGCCGAAATTGACGTGGGCCATGCATGTCCTGAATTCATGTTCCACCCTGAAAGGCATTGTCTATCTTTCCTCGATGGCCCAGAGACATCCTTTGTGTTCGTTTGAGAGAAGCATAATGTCTGACAGAAATACAGTGTCACAGCATCTTTCTTAGCATCCATAAAATAGAAAAGAGTACACCCATTCTAAATTGGTTCTCTAAATTGATTTGTCTTAGACATTAGAATTAACCAAGGCCGAAAAGAACCAAATTATCTGACAGAAGCATTAAGTGAGCACGTAACGTACATGTGTTTCCGTCCTCAAGCTAAATTAAGTTAAATGCTACTCTATACAGAAAAATTATGAAAATATTTCTGTATTTAATCTAGTGAGAGGGAAATAATTCCCAGAGGTTTAGGAGTTAAACAAAAGCCAATTTACAAAATGAGAGAAGATTCACATCACTTGCTATAAAATCTCTGAAGGGCAGGGTACAGGAAGGATAACTACCCAGGAAGGAAGACGGTGACTATTCTAATCTGAGCACCACAGAGGAAGGGAAAGAAATTATGTCCTTATTTAATACATATGTATTGGGCATATATTATATGACAAACACACTTCTAGTCACTGGGAACATATAAGCTGTCAATGGAACAAATCCATGTCTTCGTGGAACTTCCATTTTAATGAAAGAAAACAGACAGATGTTTAAATATGTTTATGTAAGATAAAAATATCTTATAGATAACAATGAATGTAGATAGGTGTAATATTTATTCATTTTGTAAATACCCCTCATGATGGAGGAGGAAGGGTTATTTTGTAGGATGCGCAGGTCTTATTAATAAGGTGAGCGTTGAGCCCAGAATAAATACTGCAAACAGAGCAAGCAGCCGACACACAGTTTCCAGGTAAGTGCTGAGTGGAGCAAGGAATCCCAAAGGGCTGGGTGAGAAGGGTGGGTGGAGATGAAGAGAGACAGGTGATAGGCTTTGAGGTGGGCTTGCAGTAGATCCTGTAGTACCTTGGAGGTCACTGTGAATGCTTTGAAGATTAGGATCAAAGGATAATCGTGATTTGTCACCTGCGTTTTAGAGTACAGCTCACTCAGCTGTGGGCAGCACAGAGTAAAAATTGTATGGAAAAATAGTGAGAAAGACTGGATGCCGTGGCAACCGTCTCATGCAGCTTGGACCAGGATACTGAGAACACCAAAGGTGAGAAGGCAACTCAGACATGTTTTGAAGGAGACAAGAAAAAAAAAAAAAGACATAGTCGAATGGCTCTAACCTCGAAGACAGAGGGTGCCAAGGACTTAGGCTGGTGAACTTGGAAAAAAACCAGTTATTCTTTATTTACTGATAGCGGTGTGATTTTTAGAAAGCACAGAACTGTGTAGCTGTAAGTAGCTGCTAGGCAACCGTCGTTTGTGCTGAGAAATGGCCATTAGACTCTGATCCTTGAAGGTCTCCTGTGGTCTTAACAAAAATGAAGTCAGTGAAATCATGAGGATGGATTCCTGGTTTAAAAATATAAAAAGAGCTAGCAAATGCATGGTAGGAGTTTGGTTGTCAATATGTGTGGAGAAATGGCCAGTAATTGGGAAAGGTCATGGTAGAGTTGTTCTTAAATTTAGAATATTATAGTACATTTGCCTGTTGATCTGTCATGAAAATAATGATTCAGACATATACCAATTGACAGCCAAAACTTTTTTTTTTCAAATCTTACTGTCTAGGTTATAAACACGTGTAGCAGTGATCTTAGGTAAGACCAGAAAATTCCAAATGACATAAAAATATACCATTCAAACATGGGGGGGATCATTCACTCTGTCAAAGGAAAATGAATACATCGAAAACATCACAAATTTAACACTTGTACTTTCTGTTGCTAAAACTGACTTCAAAGTAAACGAAGATTGCTAGGCGTGCTTGTACAGTGAAGGTGTAGGTGTGTGCTCCAGCTGCCAGTCTTTGTATAAAGATGGTTCAGTGTAAAGAAAAGACTGTGAGGACATTAGATATTAGTATTTCCAGTTTCACCACAGCACTGCAGTTTGATGACTTCTTGGGGTTAGATTTCTGAAACAGTCCAAAGTTGCCAACACATGTCTTAATGAACAGGGCTGCAGGTGAGGCCTGTTCTCTGTGCTTCTACCAACATCATCCCATTATCTGCAATTCCCTCTTCTAGCCTAGAGTGCCAACTCACACTTGAAATTGTGGCCCCTTTGTGTGACCTTATATGGGAGTTATCTTGATATAATCTTTAGGGATTGGTTCACACTAAAATTATGACCATTTCTAAAAAGCTCATGTAAAAAAACTAAACTCTCATATTTTTCATGGTTTTGATAATTGTCTTACTTCTTTACCCAATTAGGTTTGAGAACGTATACACAATCTTAAAGAAGTCATTCATATTTTCTCAGCATGTCTAGTTGTCCTGTTTTTAAAGCTCAATTAGACTTAACAAGTACAGATCCCATGTTTCTGAACCATGACGAGGCATGTGATTCTGTTGAGCCTGTCCTTTCTAGGCGTGGAGCTAGAAAACAGGCATGCTTGAGTAACCCCCTGTTGAGAGGAGCTCAGGGGAAAGGTCTCCAAGAGTGTGAAGAAGAAAGGGTTCACTTAGTTATGTATCCAGGTGCTGGGAGATTGCAGTGGGGTCCAGAAATGCCAACACTGCCTAATAGAACCCTATCTCCGATGTGTCCATATTTCAGCTTTGTTATTTTCCAGTAGCAAATATTTGTCACCCTGGTTTTAGGATATCTCTGTCTTTTTTTTTTTTTTTCTATTGCATCCAGAAAGAGCTTCTTTGCACGCCTTTCTCTGTAGATTGTGCTTTCACGTGGTGTTCTAAACCTCTAGATTCCATCTTCTTCTCTGCCCGTGGACTTTACGTGCTCTCAAACTCTTACTCTCATTATAAGCAAGACTATGACTTAATCGCTTTAATTCCCTGCTTCTTGCTGGACTCCGTTACAGACTGAGAACCTTTCTTTCTGGCTATGATATGTGTGGCACCAGGAGCGTCATCGATCTCAATCTCTGTCATTTCCTGCCCTGTTTCACCTCTGCTCTTTCAGCAAAGCTCTTGGCTTTGACTAATGTCCATAGTCATATGATCTCACCTACTTTCTCCTCCTTAAGATGCCAGCGTGACTATCAGTCCCAGGAGCCATATCTAGCCAGACCTGTCTTCCTATGTGAGTATTTTCTCTGTAGTCTCCGTGACAGCTACACATTTTGCAAGATTTGGAGAGTAGGTTGGGTACCCGTGTCTCCTACTAAACTGTGAGCATCATGAAACCAAAACATTAATTGTTTGGGTTAAGCGTTATGTTTCCTGCTCCTTGCAGGGCATTTGCTACTCTGTAGGATATAAAGGCTAACTAACATTGTTGGATTCATTTAATGTTTTATTTAGTTCTTTGCTACTGAATAAAGTTCTGTTAAACAATATCAGAGACAAGGCCCAGATTGCGTTATTGGAGAAGTAGAGACAGATCAAGGAAAAAATATAGGTTTTTTTTTCATATATGCTTTGTGGAAAGGATTTGGGAAATGGTAGACTTGCAGGCAGTTTTTAATACATAGTTTAACAATTCTATTTTTTTTTTTCTTTTTTAGGATCATGCCAGCAACCAGGAATATGATGTAAAGTCTTCACTGTTACCCTTAGTAATATACTCCTAGGAGATCAGAGATTAGTCTGTGGTTGAATGTACCTTATAAGTGTGTTTACTGAACTAACAGTATAGAGTAGGTGGCACGGAACAAACATACAAGACAGATGGGGGAGACAGGGACAAGGAGGAAATACTTGAGTTTTAGACTTTGGGCCTGCTTCAGTATGTCCATTCTGTGTGAGAGTAATACAGGCATGCCATTGTCTGATAGTCATTGACACAGTGGGGAAAAATAGCCCTTTCCAGATTACTGGTGCCTCACATTTTTTTCCCTCAAATTATTTGAGGATTTGTCTGGTTTTGTTTCAATCCCTTCCTGGTATTTTGGAAATGATTAGAATAAAAAAATTCAATACTAATCTAAGAAGTACAAATGACTCACAGTTGATGATCAGAAAGTTCTTACCAAAACAATGTGCTGTACTATTGATTCAACTCTAATTTCTGAGGTTGTATTTCACCCGTAAACTCTTCTGAATGCCTCAGTGGTGAGCTACATACATTTAAAGAGACAACAGCTAAAATCCAGATCACAGTCAGCTTTATGGAAGAATGTTACATAAAGACAAAGCTTGTTGACATACCCAGTGCTGTACTTGAAGAGACCTTTATTATCCGCTTAATTGTTACTTTTAAATTTTATACTTAATTTATGACACTGTACAAACTATATAAAACTTTTTTTTCTTGAAGTAACCATATACAGCCATCTAGATCACACCAGTGTGGTGATTTGATGGACAGGGGCCCAGACAGATAAAAGCCATATGGGGACGTCGAAGTTTAGCCTTAGGAGAGCAGCAGGTCCCCTGACAGTTTAAAGAACAAACCACAAGATGAATTTCTTTAATGAAAAAAAAAAAGAAGAAGAAGAAGCAAATCACAACCACATGCTTTACTCGCAGAAGATAAATAATGAGATCAGAGTTCATTTTAAGAGTCAGATTCTCCCACTGTAGAGAACATTTGCCCGTGTGTTGCTATGAAAGACTCTTGGACACAGGAGCTCATGAAAACGTCCCTGGTCACTCTTTCTCCTTTGTACCTTGGGGTTTGGCAGGAACATTTGCATCCTATTGTGTCATCATTTAGTTTTTTAAATCTCCTGATCCTTCTGCTTCAGCATCTCCAATGCTGGGATTACAGGGTGTGCTACCAAACAGGCCTCAATGAAAGGTCCAGTGTTGTTTGTTTGTAGTGTGCTGGTGCCAGGGATCAACCTCAGGGCCTTCTACATGCTGGGGACCACTAAACTGCATTCAGGTTCACTTACCTAGTTCATATTATGATTTGCCTGTATTCATATATAAGCACTCTATTTAAAAGAATGCAGATTCTTGATGGCTGAGTTTCTACATTCCCAAGAATGTCTGTTTCATACACATTCAGTTGAAATCTATTAGAGAAATGAAAAATTGCTGCAGGCACAAGAAGGGAAGAATTTGAGGAGTACCTAAGCTTTGACCAAGCCTGTGAAATTCATGCAAAATGACGTTCAGGAAATCAGTAGGTACAACCATCACCAATAGCCAAGTGGGCACAGGCACCTTAGAGAACAAGTTCTAGGAACATGCCCGAAGCAGGTTCTGTTCATGTGCTGCCAGCATCAAGCCGCAGTAACTTCTGCAGGTCTCCTGTGTTGGGTGTGCAAGTTCATCTCATTTGCTGACCCAACCTGATATTGAAAAAAAAAATGGCCTTCTAAGTCCTAAACGCAGAGTGGAACATAAAAGAAATGAAAGCATCCAGTTACCAAAAGGCAATCTGGACACAACTTGACTGGTTATAAAATCGTGAGTCATGTCTTCTTTACAGCGGAAACACTTTTTCCGACTCCTGGCAGGGTGTCCCGCAGTGGAGTCTGGTCAACTCCCTTCCAGTCACCTGATTCATTACAAACCAACTGTGATCATCATTTTTCTTACTGCAACTGAGGGAAAGAAGGAAGAAGGAAGACCATCAAGTCAGAGAAACATGAACACTAATACCCAGCTCTCTTTCTTCTTTGTTCCTCTTCATTCAGTCTAGGTCCTAGATGCTGGGACGTCACAGCCCATGGAAGGGTGATGCCCACATTGGTGGTGGGTCTTCCCTCCTCAGTTAAACCCCTCATAGACACACTGAGAGATAGATCACATCTAGGAGATTTTGATTCCAATCCAATTGACAGGGAAGATTAATTATACCCGAGTACTAAAGGCCATTTTTCCCTCCTTTAATTTTGGAATATGGTGAAGCTATTTAGAATACTACTATTTCTAGTGAATAGATTTATTTCTTCCTGCTACTATTTTCAAATGAGAGAAGATACTTTCCCAGTCCTTGTGTTTGGCTGTGTGACTTGCACAGAGCAATGAAATGGGGGGAGAGCACAGACCCACTTCTCACCAGAAGTGTTCAGAAACACTGCTGTCTTTGCTAACTGGCATGTTCTTTCTCATGTCAAAAAGAATTGCTTATTCTCGATCAGGGCTTTCAACCTGAATCTCAGAACAAAATGACATGTGGAAAGGAGCCCAACTCAACCTGGAACTGTGCAGCATGGACAGGGAAATAAATCTCATGTTGTAGAACACTAGGAATCTGGGTTAGCCATTGCTGCAGCCGGACAGAATGGTGGCTGTTCCTCCTGCATCAGTGTTCCTGTCGCACGCAGTGCCTGGCTCTTGAATTCAATTCACATCCCCCAATCTAGCATTCATTAGTTTTCTTTGAGAATAAGCACACAGCACTGATGGAGACTGGGGTGGCATAGTAGGTGGGCCTGTACCTCAATAGCCTTCCTGTCCTGGGACATTACTGGTCTGGACACCATTACTGGGCAGAGTATGATATACAAGGCAAAGCCATACATTTTGAGCTGTCCACATGGTTCACACAGCAGTGTCAGGCTAAATTAGAGACAGACACACTTTCTAGCCACTAGAAACAAGGGGACATGGAGGTTTGTTGTGCACCCCAATTCTCCCCCCCCCTTTTATGTGATTTTAAATCTTTCCTGATTTCAGGGAACTTTTTTGACTTTAAAATTTATTTTCTAAGTCAGGTGTGGTGGTCCATTCATTTAATCTCAGCATTCAGGAGGCAGAGGCAGGAGAACCTCTGAGTCAAACCCAGCCTCATAAACAAAACGTGTTCCAGGACAACCAGGGCTACACAGAGAAACCATGTCTCAAAAACCAAAAACCAAACAGACAAATAAACGAACAAATAAAATTCTTATTTTGTTCTAGTTTTTCTTATAGAGGAATTTAATTCCAGCAACATGGCTGCTCTGGCAAGGGATCATATTTCAAAACCTTCTAGTTCTGTGTGAGCTGGCTGGAATAACACAACTTTAATCTGGAATACAGACACATCCTGTGTATACATATTAATCCTTAATGGTTAGTTTGTAGAAGGAAGCATTCATATTTGAAAGTGATGTCTCATTGAGGGGCAGACAAAGTGATTAATTAGAGAGAGATTTGACAGACTGAGTCAGAGATAGGATACGCTCAACTCTCATGAGAACAGCTCAGGAAAGAGAGGCTACTTAAGAGCGGTGAAGGGTATGTGGTGTGTATTGCAGTTTTCCCAGGACAGTTTTACAGAGACAGGTGAAGATAGAAAGAGTCAGAGACTGAGAAGGAGCCAAAAGATTAAAACAGATTGCCAGAGTTAGTTTGAGGTCAAACAGAGCAATTCAATCAGAGGCTTAGAAGCCAGTTTGATTCAGTCAGCTTGGAGAGGAGTTTGAGTCATAACAGCTGAGTTGAACCTGACAGCCAGAGTTCAGAAAGATCTAGAAAGGGTGAGGTCATTCAGCAGTAAGTCTCTGAGATGACAGTTACTTCTGGTAAATAAAAGTTACTCTTATATTTTTTTTAATTCATAGTACATAAACATTGTAAGAAAGTTTAGGTTTTTAAAAATGATTTGTTTTAGTGTTGTTCTAACACACCATACTATGATGGTAAAGCCCTTGCTTGTCACACATATTTGGCACTGTCTTTGCAGTGCTTAATACAAAGCCTAGCATAGGACAGGGACCACATGCTGTTTGATATGTGTATGATAAGGCATTTCCTACCACATTACAACATTTGTTAATAGTTATGCAGGACCGTTTCAACTTTAGCTTGTTTCTTTGAATACTATTTCCTTAAACACATCTGTTTTATCAACTTTCCCACTGGTTCCCTTTTCCTGTTATTGTTCAGGTTCTGCAACTATTTCCCGTAGGTAGACAGCAGGTTCTGTAACTATTTCCCGTAGGTAGATAGCATTGGGTTGCTATCCAGAAACTCTGTCTTTAAATGCAGGCACATATTAGAAGGTGGAGACAGAAGAAAGCTGCCATGGGTTAGGTTGAGTCATAAAATAATGGTCATGTGGGTTGCTTAACTGGAGTTAAGAGCAGCTCAGATAAAACATGGCAAATTAGATAATGGGATTATAGGCTGGGAAATAGACATAATAGCATAAAGGATAGGTAGCTGCCCAGCTCTTATGCTGATTGAGGCTTATTATAAATATAAAGGTTGTGTGGGTCTTTTATTTGGGAACTAAATTATAGAATGTAGGGTAGAAATTCCTGATTAGATTAAATATTCTTACAACATATTGGCACCCCACATTGGATGCCACTTGTAAGTTTATACTTTTCAAAACCTACTTTAGTAAATGTACTTAAATGCTTTAACCTCCCTTCTAGTCCACCACTCACCAGAGGTAGTGGAAAGAAAAGATGAATAGGGCAGAGGAGGATGTAGACCTGTTTAGAAATAGTTCTTTGGGGGAGAATCCCTTCTGCATTGTTAGCGATTCAGTTCATGTTAATCAGCAGCAGTAGCTCAATCCACTCACAAACACCACTTACAAGTCAGCAGCAGCAGTTGGATCCAGAAGAAACCATGAGGCTCTGCCAATCAGATCAAGTCTGTGGAAGCAGCAAGAAGCCACTGGAACACTACCAGAAGTTATTTGGTGTGTTTCTTTCTACAAAATCATGTCAAATGTTGACCAGCAAAGAATGGCAAGGTGAACCAATACTATACAGCGTCATCCACTGTCTGTTGAGTCATATTTATACCCTCTCCTGACATCACATATACTCTCAAGCATCCGCTCTAGCAAAACATCACATGCCCCTTTTCTAGGCAGCTTCCTGAAAATACCAAGTGTCTGTTCTTAGCAAAACATCCTCCCATGTGTCTGGTTCAGCAAAAACATCCTCTTATAAGACAGTTTCCAGAAAAACATCACATGGCACAACTAAGTCTCCAAAGAAACCAGAAATTTCCACTTTACAATAAGATATTGTATATGGATGCATGGTTATTTAGTGAGAGTTAGTAGACTTGTTTCTAAATCTATTAATAGTTTCTCAGATGTTATGTAATTTTTACATAGCTATGTGTTTTCTTCTAGTTCCTGACATCAGTTGGTTTTCTTTGGTTACAAGATTTGTTAGTAGATGAGAGCTGAAGGCCAGCATTTTTTGTGGGCTTTTGGGGTTTGCAGCTGTGATATATTTGGCTTGACAGTTATAAAACTGTACAGTATGCTTCCATTTGTTACACAATGGCATTTATAGTGTTCCCTTCTCTCCAAACTGGAAGATTTGAAGACATGGGGTCTCCATTTATCCTTGAAAAGAGAACATGGTTGAAACAGAATAATAGCACCTTGGACTTCACAGAGAGGGTGTGTGGTTGACAGTTGAGCAAAGTTCCTACTTTTCTTTATTGCCTCACTGTGCTGGCTAATCAGCCACGGGTTGTGTAAGTATCTCATCTGTGCAGGTAGAACCCGTGATTCATTCCTAGGCAATGGGACATGATACAGGCGATAGAGTATGTATCTCAGTGTCTTTACAAACATTCCACATTGGCAGATTGGTGACAGATGTCTCCACATCTTCATCCTGAAGGAGGAAGTTGGCATCTTGTGAGAAGGGCAGTCTAAATGCTTGCGAGCAGGATACCTAGCAGAGCTACAGATGTGAAGAGAAATTCTCAACTCATTGACAGTAACAAAATGAACTTTACTAGCCACTGTGTGAACTTGGTAGAATTCCTGAGTTGTGTAGAAGAATATCACATAAAAGCCACATCGATTGTAGCTCATGAACCCTAGAACATAGGACCCTGATAAGCCTACTGGCCCAGAGAAATGATAAGTATACATTGTTTTAAATCACTAACTTAGTGATCATTTTTATGTATCCTAAAAACAAAACAAAATAAAAAAACGCCAAAAACCAGAAACCCCATATTACTCAGGCACACATGCAGGCAAAACATCAATTTACATTAACAAACAAAAAACAAAACAAAAAAATTAGAAAGCAGTACAATCAAAAGAGAATAGCTAATATCAGAGAGAGGAGATATCTTCTGAGTTCATCCAAGGCTCATATTTGTCACATATACTGAACTCTTAAGTTAAAACCACAGGAGGATTTAGGTGCATAATTACGGCAACAACAGGATATCTGAAAGGAGTCCCAATGAGGTTCCAATATAATAGTGTAGCAGAAGACAGAATCAAACTAATGATTCATTGCAATGAATATTTGCCACCTAAAAAGTGTGGACAAAAGGGTATACTGTGAGACACATTGTGACACACTACAGCTTCCACAGCAAGTTTTAAAAATTCTGATAGGAAGGTTGCAAGCACGGAGGGAAAGTATGAGGGGACAGAGAGATGAATAAAATTGAGGTGAATGATGTAAAATTCACAAAGAACCAATAAAAAGTAAAAAAAAAAAATTATTAAGAATGGAAAGGTAGAAAAACGGAAGGCAGAAAGGAATGAAGAACACTGAGTGGACACTTCCTGAAGGTAACATGAATGAGCACAGACTTTGTAAAAAAACAAAACAAAAACAAAAGCCAACAACAACTGTGTATGTCCTAAGAAACTTAAATGTGCACAAATTAATTAATTAATATTAATATTAATGATAATATAGTTCAAATAGTTACATAATTGCTGCACTTTCACAAATAGAAAACTGAGAAGGGGGTAAATGGAGTTAAAATGTTCAACTTGAACCAGAAGACCCAAAGTGACTTGTATATTTGTAAGCAATTTGAGACATACTTTTCACTTTTACCTACAAAATAAAGGAATTTAAACAAATGACACAGATAGCTTCAGTTGTCAACCTGACACAAATCTGGAGTCATTTGGGAAGAGGGAGCCACAAATCTGGAGTCATTTAGGAATAGGGAGCCACAACTTAAGATTGTCTCTATTGGACTAACCTGTAAGAATATCAGAGGTGGGGGGTTGGGGGAAGTGTGTTCTTAACTGCTAATTGAGGAAGGAGGGACAAGCCTATTGTGGGCAGTGCTGTTCCAGGCAGATGACACCGGACCATACAGAAAAAAAGCCAGCTAAACAGGTCAGGGGAGAGCAGGCTAGAGAACACGTTTTCTTCATGGTCTTCCCTTCAGTTTCTGCTCATTCTGTCCATTCCCTAAGTTTCAGTCTTAGCTTCCCTTGATGATGCAATGTAACCTGTAAACCGATTTTAGTTAACCCTTTCCTCTCCAAGTTGCCTTGGATCATGGTTCTTTTTTTTTTTTAAATATTTTTTATTAGTTATTTTCCTCATTTACATTTCCAATGCTATCCCAAAAGTCCCCCATACCCTCCCCCCCACTCCCCTACCCACCCATTCCCACTTTTTGGCCCTGGCGTTCCCCTGTACTGAGGCATATAAAGTTTGCAAGTCCAATGGGCCTCTCTTTCCATTGATGGCCCACTAGGCCATCTTTTGATACATATGCGGCTAGAGTCAAGAGCTCCGGGGTACTGCGCCACCACACCCTTGGATCACGGTTCTTAATTACAGGAATAGAAAGGAAAATAGGGTGATGAAGAAAATATTTTTAAAAGATAACAACTTTCTAGTAGTCCAAACATATTGTAACTCTGCCTAGAGTGAAACCAGAAACAAAGGAAGGCAAGCCAAGAGCAAATTGAAGAGACTCAAGCAGTCACGTGTGATGATTTCCAGCCTTCCCTCCTTGCCACTCTCTAAAGTCTTTACATTACCATCATCAGACTGCTAGACATGACAGAACGCTGACTGTGATGGAGCTCCCTTCTGCACAGTTCATCTTCTGGTATGTGGTGATACCTTTTATTTTTTTTCTGAAAAATATTTCTTCGAAGAGAATAAACTTTTGCTCAACCTTACAGCTAAGTTAACAATATGCCTTGAGGTCATTCAAGATTTTGTATCTAACGTGTTGTTCTGCGGTGTAATCGGCCTGCTTGAATTTGACCTGCCTTTAAGAGAGCCTATATAACCAGCCTTCCTGTGCTTTGGGTTTCCATTGTAATTATATTGTATAACCTAAGTTAAATGTATAAATTTAATCTTAAGTATGTACTCTTCTATACCCCAAGCCAGAGTAATACATATGTGTATGTATGTGCTGTGGTAAACATTTGTTGAAAGCAAGCCTCAGGTTGAAAGCAACCTCAAACAAAACAAATATCCCATAAATGTGGTAAGTAAGATGTGGATATACCATTGATCTACCTGCCTGTCATTGTACCAATATCATGCAGTTTCTATCACAATTGCTCTGTAGTACAGCTTGAGGTCAGGGCTGGTGATTCTACCAGAAGTTCTTTTATTGTTGAGACTATCCTAGGTTTTTTGTTATTCTGGATGAATTTGCAAATTACCCTTTCTAACTGTGAAGAATTGAGTTGGAATTTTGATGGGGATTGCATTGAACCTGTAGATTGCTTTCGGCAAGATGACCATTTTTACTATATTAATCCTGCCAATCCATGAGCCTGGGAGTTCTTTCCATCTTCTGAGATCTTCTTTGATTTCTTTCTTCAGAGACTTGAAGTTCTTATAATATAGATCTTTCACTTGCTTAGATAGAGTCACACCAAGGTAATTTATATTATTTGTGACAATTGTGAGGGGTGTTGTTTCCCTAATTACTTATCCGTTGTGTAGAGGCAAGCCACTGATTTGTTTGAGTTAATTTTATATCCAGCTACTTCACTGAAGTTCTTTTTTATCAGGTATAGGAGTTCTCTGGTGGAATTTTTTGGGTCACTTAAGTATACCATCATATCATCTGCAAAAAGTGATATTTTGACTTCTTCCTTTCCAATTTATATCCCCTTGACCTCATTTTGTTGTCTAATTGCTCTGGCTAGGACTTCAAGTACTATTTTGAATAGATAGGGAGAGAGTGGGCAGCCTTGTCTAGATCCTGATTTTAGTGGAATTACTTCAAGTTTCTCTCCATTTAGTTTGATGTTGGCTACTGGTTTGCTGTATATTGCTTTTACTATGTTTAGGTATGGGCCTTGAATTCCTGATCTTTCTAAGACTTTTATCATGAATGGGTGTTGGATTTTGTCAAATGCTTTCTCAACATCTAATGAGATCATCATATGGCTTTTTTCTTTGAGTTTGTTTATATAGTGGATTACATTGATGGATTTCCATATATTGAACCATACCTGTATCACTGGGATGAAGCCTACTTGATCATGATGGATGATCATTTTGATGTGTTCTTGGATTTGGTTTGTGAGAATTTTATTGAGTATTTCTGCATTGATATTCATAAAGAAATTGGTCTGAAGTTTTCTTACTCTGTTGGGTCTTTGTGTGGTTTAGGTATCAGAGTAATTGTTGCTTCATAGAATGAATTGGGTAGAGTACCTTCTGTTTCTATTTTGTGGAATAGTTTGAGGAGTATTGGTATTAGGTCTTCTTTCAAGGTCTGTTAGAGCTCTGCACTAAACCCATCTGGTCTAGGCAGGTAGATCAATGGAATAGAATTGAAGACCCAGAAATGAACCCATACACCTATGGTCACTTGATCTTTGACAAAGCAGCTAAAACCAACCAGTGGAAAAAAGACAGCATATTCAACAAATGGTACTGGCTCAATTGGTCGTTAGCATGTAGAAGAATGCAAATTGATCCATTCTTAGGTCCTTGTACAAAGCTCAAGTCCAAGTGGGTCAAGGAACTCCACATAAAACCAGATACAGTGAAACTTATAGAGGAGAAAGTGGAGAACAGCCTCAAACACATGGCCACAGGGGAAAAATTCCTGAACAGAACACCAATGGCTTGTGCTGTTAAGATCAAGAACTGACAAATTGGACCTCGTAAACTTGCAAAGCTTCTGTAAGGCAAAGGACACTGTCAATAGAACAAAAAGGCAACCAACAGATTGGGAAAAGATGTTTACCAATCCTACATCTTATAGAGGACTAATATCCAATGTATACAAATAACTCAAGAAGTTAGACTCCAGAGAATCAAATAACCCTATTAAAAATGGAGTACAGAGATAAGCAAAGAATTCTCAACTGAGGAATACCAAATAGTTAAGAAGCACCTAAAAATGTTCAACATCCTTAGTCATCAAGGAAATTCAAATCAAAACAACCCTGGGATTCCACTTCACACCAGTCAGAATGACTAAGATAAAAAAACTCAGGTGACAGCAGATGCTGGCAAGGATGTAGAGAAAGAGAAATACTCCTCCATTGCTGATGGGATTGCAAGCTAGTAAAACCACTCTGGAAATCAGTTTCGTGGTTCCTCAGAAAATTGGATATAGTGCTACCTGAGGACCCAGCAATACCACTCCTGGCCATATACCCAGAAGATGCTCCAACATGTAATAAGGACACATGCTCCACTATGTTCACAGCAGCCTTATTTATAATAGCCAGAACCTGGAAAGAACCCAGATGTCCCTCAACAGAGGAATAGATACAGAAAATGTGATACAATTACACAATGGAGTACTACTCAGCTATTAAAAACAATGAATTTATGAAATTCTTAAGCAAATGGATGGATCTTGGGAATATTATCTTGAGTGAGGTAACCCAATCATAAAATAACACATATGATATGTACTCACTCATAAGTGGATATTAGCCCAGAAACTTGTAATACTCAAGATACAATTCACAAACTACATGAAACTCAAAAAGAAGGAAGACCAAGTATGGATACTTCAATCCTTCTTAGAAGGGGGAACAAAATACCCATGGAAAGAATTACAGAGTCAAAGTGTGGAAAGAATTACAGAGTCAAAGTGTGGAGCAGAGACTGAAGGAATGACCATCAAGAGACTGCCCCACCTGGGGAATCCATCCCATATACAGTCACAAAACCCAGACACTATTGTGGATGCCAACAAGTATTTGCTGACAGGAGCCTGATATAGCTGTCTATATATCATGACAAATCAGTGCCAGAAGTGGAGGCTCAACCATTGGATTTTGCACAAATTCCCCAATGAAGGAGCTAGAGAAAGGACCCAAGGAGCTGAAGGGGTTTGCAGTCCCCTAGGATGAACAACAATATGACCTAACCAGAGCTCCCTGGGACTACACTACCAACCAAAGAATATATGTGGTGGGACTCATGCCTCCAGCTGCATATATAGCAGAGGATGGTCTAGCCGGTCATTAATGGGAGGAGAGGCCCTTGGTCCTGTAAAGGCTCTATGCCCCAGTGTAGGGGAATGCCAGGGCCAGGAAGTGGGAGTGGGTGGGTTGGTGTGCAGGGGGAGGGTAAGGGGGATAAGGGGTTTTCAGAGGGGAAACCAGGAAAGGGGATAACATTTGAAATGTAAATAAAAAATATCTAATAAGAACAACAACAAAAAAGATGTGGATACAGGTTGACATCACCTGTTTGCAATTTTGAGTGTTATTCTCCATCAGTTGAGATCAGTAAAGTATCCTCTTGCCTTGTGAGACTCTTAAATATTTCTCTAAGGAATTCCTCAATTCTTTCCTATATCATGTTTTCTGTGCTATTCAATAAACACAGAACAAAGCCTATTTGTTAAGGATACAGACACAGATTAGTTCAGCCATACCACATAGGCAACAGGGACAGACAGATTGGAACCACACAAGAGATAGACTACAGATGGGCCAATAACCATACAGTATAGACAAACGGAAGATAGGGAGAGGAGAGAGTCCAAATTAGGCTCTCTTTTGGTTAAACTAATCCAAGAGTAAGTTTGTGTTTTCATTTCTTAATGTGCTATTTATACAGTTTGGTGCTTTCTCTATGGCTATCTTTGATGCATTAACTTATTGTTTTAGATGACATACACATGTGGTTTAATAGTTTTGACACTATATAGTGTTACTATATAGTGTTTACATTTCACATCATAGCAGCTTCCATTTTTGGTGCTGTGTGGGCTGTATTGATTGACAGAGTTATCACAGGTATAGAGTTCAGTGGTCAGATATAAGCTGTGTTAGTACTACTTTGGCTTTTTGTTGTTCTTGTTTGTTGATGTTTTGTTTTGTTTTGTTTTGTTTTTGTTTTTGATTCACACAGGATAAGAAATAAAAAGCCTTTGCCCTACCAATGTAACTTTTCAATGCTTTTTCATTTCCCCTCAGGATTCTGAACTACAGGTGTAGGCATAGGAGAAAGGACCCAGGTTGGCTCAACGCTCATAGCATTTCTTAGTTGCCCAAGACTGTTTAATATTAAGCTGTAGATGTTCTTTACTGGCATTCCTATTTTAGTTTAGATCACTGAGGATTATTTGAGGGTGTTAAGTAGGTAACAATAACTGTATGGGTGCCTTATAACAGTACTTTTGTCATTATGACATTCACCAAGAGCTTTTTAACTAGCATTTTACTTTTTTCATTATTTTTATTATATGATAGGTATCTATTGTTTTGAGATGCATGTGTTCTCAGAAAAAGGGGTAGAGAAAAATTAAGAATATTATGAACTGAGCATAGAGGCACACACCTTTAATCCCAGCCCTTTTGAGGCAGAAGCAGGCAGATCTCTGTGAGTTCAAAGCAAGCTTGGTCTACATAGTGAGTTCCTGGACAACCAGAGCTACATAGTGAGACTCACCCTATCCATCCATCTATCTATCTATCTATCTATCTATCTATCTATCTATCTATCTATCTATAATTTGAATGCAAAGACAGCAAATATCATGTGTAATTTCTGATTCTATGTGACCATTAGACTCTTGTCTAATGTTGCTGGTAAGTAATAACTAAATATGATGCTGAGTTGATAGCTATTTTAGCAAAGCTTAATTTTGAATCTATGATAATCAAATACAGGCATAATGAAATTAGAGAATATATAAATTGCTGTACATCATTGGATTGAAAGGCAATAGTTGAATTAAGTCAGTTGACTGATAGTCTGTGTGAAGTATTTATCTAAAAGAACCAGTTCTACATTTGTCATACTATCAAATTTTAAAAATAATTAATACCTCTTTTTATGCTAATGAGTGACAAAATTAGATGAAATAGGTAAAATACTTCATCCTTGCTATAATATTCTACATTATGATTTTATTCTAGTTTTCATATATTTGCTATGATAACAGTATGGCATTTATCTCCATTATCTAATTTTTATGTCCTAATTGTATTCTGTTTGTAGTCTCTATGCAAATGAAACATTCATGATAACATACATGTTTAGAAGGCTAAAGATAGTTGAACTTCTTCATAAAACAAAGTTGGATAGGGTGACAACAGTCTTAGAAAGCATTGATTTTTCTTTTTTCAGAAGAAGAACTAAGAATGTACTCAATATGATGTTGGGTGTAGATGTGAGAAATGACCTATTTGGAAGGATTATCAAGTCTTCACTTAGTTTCTTAAAGGGCTACCTGAGTAAATGCTACCAATTTTGCATTATTCAAATTTTTGATGTATAGTTTTGATCACTTAGAAAGCTGAAGGAGCTATTTTCAGCTCCTTAACAATAGTAAAAAAGTTTAAAGAATTATCTTTGTAAAATCTGTTCAACTCATTACTGAGCAAATTTAAAGACATATTAAGATAAGTTTCACTTACAAATTCTAGTTTCAAAGGAAAGGATGATTGGAATAATTGACATTAAGTGCTGTTTTGAGTAGCAAACCAGCAACTTATTAATTGACGTTAAACAGGAAAAGTTTGTGAAATGATATTAAATTAACATTTACATTAAATTAATAAAGACTAGTTTGGAAGATGAAAAAAGGAACTTTCCCATTAGTGGGAATTTCCATTAATAGAGTCGATATTAAATGAGCTCAATAATAGTAGATAAGAAGGGGAGGATGTCTGGCTGCTTACAAATGAGAATGGGAGAGTGAAAGAAAGTGACTCAGCCGGCAGAGGACTGCTACAGACAATGATATTTGCTAGAGAGATGGTTTCAGCCTTTCTAAAGAACGTGAACACAAAAATACAACCAACATCTGCTCCAGAGATGACAGAAAAGTCTTGATGAACTGGATCCCTCAACTTCTGGTTGTTACCGTGCTTTGAAAAATGTGGATTTTGGAAATCTTTCAACAGGTGCTAGAAATAGATTAATACTTTCAACAGGTGTAGAGCAACAAAACCGTGTGTAACTACCTATTTGATTGTAAGATTAATTTCTCAAATTTCCTTATAGGAGTCTCTCATTAAAATCTAAAGTCTCAAAAGTTATCAACCGATGTGCCTGATAAGGGAGCCCTCAGGTGGCTCTGAATGTACTTCTAGAGTCATTCCATTGGCTATGGAAACGGTATTGCCACCAGAAAGTGAGAGATAGAGAACTTTGTTTAAACCATGACCATTCCAGCATCTGCTTGTGTTTGAGAAGGCTAAATCTGAATTTGTTTTGCAGACTCAATGGGATTAGGGTCAAATTTTCCCATTAGTAGCATTAAGATGTCAGAAGTGATAGGTAGATTGATCATCCCAGTGACTGATCATTTTGTCACACTGCCAGTTTCTAATGTAGGCTTCGGATATGCCAGATTCCAATTCTTGATAGACCAATCAGATGACTTGCCCATGACTTTCAATCTAAATCTAGTGTCAGAAATAATTCTATGTTGGAGGAAGTGTTTTTGGACATAGAGATGGAGACCTCAGCATGACTTGCTTTAGATTGCAGTGCTGTGAGCTGATGTTGGACCAGTGCCTGCCTAGTGGCAGCATCTTCACTGCACATGACCATCCCATGGCTGCTGCAGTACCAACTGCATGGATGGTTTCCTTCTATTTTTAGGCCAACTTTTGGAGCCTTCTCAACAATTCTACCAATTAGAGTTGCCCCAATTCAGAGTTGTCTATTGGTCACACATAAGAGCCTTGACTGATGTAAGTAAACTTAGGTTAAATTACATGAGTTATAGTGTATAATGGACATTCAATAGAAGCTTGTCAAATGAATCTAATACCTGGTAAGACTTTTGATCCTCAAGTTATGCATCTTAACATTGGTACCATGAATAATAAATGAAAAGTTTCAAAGAAATCTATAAATTGTTCTCGAGATGCCTTGACCTATGGCTGTCAGCAGAGAGTTTTTAGGGACATAAACAACATAGAAAGCTATAGTGATGCTTTTGTGGGAACCTTGAAACCCTTACTGTCTGTACTGCACACCCCTCTGGCAAGGGATGCATATGTAAAAACTAACTTGAGTTAAGAAAGTGTGTCTCCTTTCATGGCATACCATCTCAACTATCAAGAAATATGTTTTAAAAATGGCTTCAGGAGCATTGCTTTAGGAACAAAAGCTCTTAATTTTTACCTTACTTTGTTCTTGTTTTATTTATGTTGCAGTGATAAATTATTCCAACAAAAAGCAACTAAGGTGGGAAAGAGTCTAACTTGGCTCATAGTTCCAAGTTATAGCCCATGATGGTAGAGAAGTCAGGATGACAGGGACATAAAACAGCTGGTCACATCACATCCACAGCCATGAGGAGAGCAGAGAATGCATGCTCGCTGCTTCTCTTCTAGTGTTCTCTGCTCTCATAGAGTCCAGGGTTCTAAAATCAGGGTGAAGGTGGAACACACTTTCAGGCTGGGTCTTACCCTACCGACTTATGTAATCATGACAGTCTCCCACAGATCTATCTGTAAGCCAACCTGGTCCAGACAGTGATTTACTGAGACCTCTGATATGTCAAGTTGACATTCAAACTGACCATCGTATTTATCAAAGACGTACGCAATCCAAGGATGCTTGCCTTTCTACTGGCAAAGAAATGATATAATAAAGTTTGTAATTCACTTGTCCTTGTTTTTTAAAGTTATATTATCACTGAAATCCTATCATGAAATCACTACCCCAGGTAGAAACTGTTAGACTTGTTCTAGCCTAGCATTTTATCCACCGTTTCTAACCATAAACTGGGCACTGGTGGTATATATCCTTAATCCCAGCACTTGGGAGGCTGAGGCAGGTGGATAGATCTCTGTGAGTTCAAGGCCAGCCTGATTTACAGAGCAAGTTCCAGTACAGCAATGGCTATACAGAGAAACTCTGTCTAGAAATAAAAAAAAAAAAAAGAAAAGAAAAAGAAAAAACAAAAACAAAACCACAAAAATCAAAACAAAAGAAAAAATAATAATCATAAACTATTGTAGTTTTTGTAACTGTTCCTAAAGGAATTTTTGCTTCTGTTTACTGAAATAACATTGTCTCTGGAGCTTTCTACTGTACTGTCTCCTAACAAGGAGAGCAGAGTCTCTATCAGGCATGCTAAAACCCTTCCTGAGAACATGTTTGCTCATTAATGATGAATCTGTTCTATTTTAGGAAAGGCTGTTCATTATGTCACGAGGTGATCAATCTGAGAACGGTAAAGTCAGCCATTGCCCTGAAAGAACTCAGATGTGGGGAGCTACTAACTAGTAACACAGCAATTAGAATGTGCCATGCCACTGTTGTGGATGTGAGGAAGAAATCAAGGAGTATTAGATCAATCAGAAGTCAGTGTGAACAGAGCGAGAACTACAGGACATGAGCTCCTTCAGGGTAGACTCAGCCTAAGAGGGGTGCCAGGGTAGGGGCTTAAAATAAGTGAGGCTGCTTGGATTTTCTGGGTTTCAGTGCTTTAATTCTCCTACATTCCTTTCTTTATTAGATCAAAAACTACCCTTGAAAGGGCAAAATAAGATTAGAACAAACTGTGACTGGAATTTCAGATTTCACTTGCCTTCAATTCATTTGCCATTTAGAAACAAAGTTGAGAAAGTAGGATTTTTTTTTCTTTGATTCAAATACTCACCCAATTCTATTATTATTTCTTATTTCTAATCCAGTTTTATAGAAGAGGAAAATTGGAAACGGAAGAAAATATTTGGGGTTCCAGGAAGCAGAGTCCCCAGGCAGCCTTGCAAAGAGTGTTCTCAAGGCAGCGTTCTTGACAGTTAAGTGCCTGCAAGCAGAGCTTAGTCCGTGAATCTGTCTGAGGATGGATGGGAGTCAGGATGGAGGGTGTTTTTCAGCTACATCCTCTTGGAAAGATCAACCAATCACAGTCACTAGTGATTCTTCGGTAGAATTATTGTTTTGCTTTTGGAGACCGTTAAGCAGTCACAATTTCCAAGACACCATGTCTGCAGACAGGGTGGTCCTCTCAAGCAGGGATGTGTAAGAAACTAAAAACAGTTTCAGGTTTGGGTCTTACACATGCTTGTATTCACTTGCTCTCCTGAGATGGATTTTTACCACAATGTTTTTGATATAAGCTATCTACAGTGGATCAATCACATCAAATACGTGAACACTCGGAGGCCACAGCCCTCTTGGAAGCTCAAGCTTCCTAAATGCTGTTTTGGAAAATGCTCAGCGAATCTTACGTCCCAATCAGCAGCAGTCTAAATGACAGCTATTCCTTCCGTGCTAAAAGCAATATTCAGCTGAGTTTATACGGCTATGCATGTCTGTTTAGCGAAAACATAAATTGCGAAGACTTGATTCTTTTGCAAAAAAAGAAGAGAGATTCGGAGAGAGAATGCAGCTGGTGGGCAACTTGAGCAGTTACAGAGAGAGGACAGAAACAGACTTTAGAAAATGATTCAAGTAGAATGGAAGCTAGAAGAATTCCCAACAGCAACTTTGTGCCTTTCTTCTGTTTTCTCCGAAACACTCCCTGCGGCGCATACTCCGCATTTTCCCTGGCCCGTGTTTAGAAGGCCCCTTTCTGAGCCACTTTGCCCAAGCACGTTGTTTTAAATTGAAATCCTTTATCCTCAATATCTCCTCTCTCCTACCTCTTGCAATATTTCTCCTGAGAGCGTACCAGCCGCTGACATACTACCTGCGTTCATTAGTGTCGTCCCCAAATGAAGGCGAGCAGTACTTGCTTTGTTCACGTTTTATTCCCACACCTTGAAGAGACTAAGTATGCAGGAGCACAAATGCCTAATGAATGAGAGGAGAAAGCAGTAGTTTGAAGCCTGAAGGCTCTATTGTGCTTGCTGGAGTTAGAAGTGGAATGTGAACGTAGACGCGAGGAGAGTTGCCGTAGCTATAACCGTGGTCTTGGGACCAGAGGAACGCTGATGCTTCTATAGAGAGAACAGTTCTGTAGAGAGAACAGAGAATCCTGTATCCTGAGACAACAGAAGATGGTTGAATGACAAAGTCAAAGCAGTAATCACAGGCCACAGACTCTCCAGAGGGCGAAATTCCCATCCTTGAAATTTCCTCTTTCCTCCTTATCTCCCCCATGGGTTTGCAAGCACTAATATGCACAAGAGCTATGCTTTCTGTCTCTCTCTGCAGTTCTGACTCCTCAGCATCCCCCATCTACTTGGCTCGACAGGAACCAGAAGTACTGTGGTTCCCAATTACCTATGGTTCCTCCATCTCAGAATCTAACCTGCATTAAAGAAAATGTCAATTTCGGTATTCTAGAGAAGGATCCTAGTTGACTAAATTGGCTATCTGTGAAAGAATGGGCTCTAGCCAAGAATCCCGAGTTAGGAAGAGGAGCAAAGCCATCTTCCTAATAGCAGCCTAGCATAATTTCAATCATTGAGCTTTTGAAATACTGTTTATTGACCTATAAATTGGCTTCCCTGGGAGGAATAATCTCATTCAACACTATCCGAAGGGAAAACGTCAACTTCACCTTTTAAAAAAATTAGGTAACCTTGCCCCAAACAGCAAAGTACGACTCTGCTGGTTATTTAAACACTGAATATACTCAATAAATATTTGTCAAGTGACCAGAAAATCTAAACTTCTCTTTCCTTCAACTGATGTGGGACATATTCAGCAGAAGTTATCAGGTTTTTTATTTTAACCAAGCAGGTGTGCTGACCTCAAGAATCTGCTAACATTTCCCCTTTAAACACTGTGTGTGGCCAAGAGGTGAGGAAGACCTTGTTGACAGGACAGGTTAAAATGTTTCTGCTTCCTTCAGTGTTAGCTTATCAGGAGCACATCTTGCAAAGTGCTAGAGAAACTACAACTTCCTCTCCTTAGGATGTCTTTCCCTCTCTCTAATGTGCACCCTTATGCAAACTGGCTTCTCCTTCTCCCCCCCCAAAAAACCCCTCAATTTTTAAAGATTTAAATATATCTCTTAGATGTTTTGGACTTTGGTGGGTTTGCATTTATAAGTTCCCACAGTATTCTGAACTCAGTAGCAATTCAATAAACAGATTTTGTACATTCAGTTTGGATTCTCTTTCCTCAAAATGGCCAGAATACTTCCCAGCTATATATATATATATATATATATATATATATATATATATATATATATATATTTGTGTCCTTTAAAAATATCCTTTAAAAATATTATTTATCTCTAATAGCAGGTAAGACTTTTTTTTCAGAAAACAGGAATTTATTACAATCAACATTTATAGGAGTACATACTTCTCTTTTACAGGCAGAATCATATTTACAAGTTCACAGGTGATTGAAGCAACTGGGAAGGCCATGCAGAGAGGGTTGAGTCCCATTTGTAGAACACTATATGGCTAAAACCTGCATCATGAAAGTTCATTTCTAGAAATTTTTGGACTGAAGTGACTATTGACTTTTTTAAAAAAATTGTCTGAGAATACATATGCAATGTATTTTGAGAATATCTACTCCTTATTCCCCATTGTGGTGGTTTGAAGGAGAATGGCCTCCATAGTCTCATATATTTGAATATTTGCTCTTCACTTTTGGGAACTGTTTGGGAAGGATTAGGTGGTATGACCTGCTTTTACAAGGTGTATAATTCAGGGTGGGTTTTGAGGTGTTAAAAGCCCATACCATGTCCAGTCCTCCACCCCTTCACTTGCCTTCAACTTGCAGCTAAGATGTAAGCTCTTAGCTACTGTTCCAATATTATGCTTGCCTGCCTGCTACCATGTTCCTCACCATAGTGGTCATGGCCTCACCCTCTGAAGCTATAAGCTAGTCCCCAACTAAATGCTTTGTTTTATAAGTGTGGAGAGCCGCGATAGCATTCGCCATTACAAGATGGCGCTGGCTTCTGCTGAGCCAGCTCGACCTTTTTCAGTGAACAAGTTGTGTGCGCATGTGCAAGAGTGTGTTCGCGCCAAGTCACTGCCCATCCCGGGGCATGTAGATGAGGTCATGAGTGAGCAGCCAATTAGGTGTGGGCACGCCACACTAGGGTGTATATCAGCAGCGCCTTTCTGGGGCTCTGGGTCTTCCTCTTCAAGATTGCAATAAACGCTTTACTGCAGAAGGATGATCCTGGTGTCCGCGTGAATTTTTGCTGGCGAGACGATAGCGCAGGACATATAAGACTCTTTTGTTGAAGAATGAAATGCTTTTAGGGCTGGAGAAATGCATGCCACTCTTCCATAGATTAATTTCCAGCACTTATACCAACCAGGTGACTCACAGCTACTTGTAACTCTGGTCCTAGAAGATCTGATACCATCTTCTGGCTTCTAAGCGAACTCACATGCACCCCTCCACACACACACACATACATAAGGTAATTAAATTTTAAATAAATATATGTGTTTTAAAATAATATTTGCATTGAGGGTTTCTATAACATGTAACCTATTGTTTCACCTTTCCATTTTTTTTGCTTTTGCAAGCATTTGTTGCAGGTTATCTATCTGATTTTATCATGTACTGAGTGATAACATATCTATCTGTTTTCTCCTCACAAAATGCGACATGGGAACATGCCAGAAAGCCAAAGCCTGAGGAGGAGTTTGCCAAACTATCCTGGCTTATTTCATCATGGCTGTTGATAAAGATTCCTTATGATCCAGTGGGAAATCCGGGACAAGCAGTTAACCTAATGATAGAACTGGTAGACAAGTCTATCAACAAACTACATTGATGGATCCTGCAGTTAGCAGGGAGGCCCCTGTGAAAACCAAGTGGATAGACAGGGAGGGGTTGATTTCCTACAGCAGAGATGATGCTCAAATAATCCTATAGATTTCACTGGACATGTTCCTACTATGAAAGGAATGGAAGGTCAAAACATCGCTGCAAAACAGTCCTACTTTAGAAAATCATTTCCAAACAGTTCTATGCTCTGTTGGCAGTGGGGGGGTGGGGGTTATTTGCCATTTGATATTTGAAGCATCTGCCAGGGTTCACGCACGTTCTTTTTAGAAGTGGTAAAAATATTATGTTGGCACTGTCAGAAGCAGATGAAAGATGACAATTTATATGTTGTTGTTACCACGGTTGTAATTCTTTTGTATTCTTGTCTCAGTGACATTCCGTTTCATTCCTTTTCTTCTCTCATGAAATTGTGGCAGCAAAATAAGCTGTCAGGTGTCAAATGTGGAAAAGCCTGAGTTTCTTGGGGGATAAGAGATGTCTTAGGCTGTGTCCTCATTTATACGCTGCAAGCTGGCATGGCTACAGGCTTATTTAGGCAGCAGCTAAAAGAACACCTTCTGCAAACTTCATTCCTAAGAAAGAACATTTTGTACTGCTGTATCCTGTCCAGAATAGGGAAAATCCCGCGTCATCTGCCTCAGATGAGGTCACTTTACAATTACAAGGTTAACTCAGAAACACACTGGAATGGTTGCCTATTAGTTTCACCCTAAATACGTAATGTAAAGACCTCTGCTCCCTCTCGCTCCTGTGCTAATTTTAATTATTATTTTTTGTGCTGTCCCTGTGTCACACAGTGTAGTAAATATTTTACATATATTTTCTCATTTGACCCCTACTCTGAGTAGTAGGTGTGGTATTGCTTCCACCTAAAGGAAGAGAAAATTGAATCTGAGTGGTGGAACATTTACTTGTTTCAAAGTTAATGAGACCAAAAATGTTGCCGGAACAAAGAATTGATTTTAAGTCTATCTGACTCTACGTCTTAAACTAATATCGTGGCAAAATTTGTCTTCCTAGTGGCCTTCAACCTTTATTTTCATTCTGAAAGATACATTGAGTGGACCCAAATAATCCTTCATCTATCACAAGGAATATAGTCTTAAGTGACCTTCAGACATCTGTAATTATATTAATTTCAGCAAGCCACTTGCTCTGGGAATTTGGATTAGAGTTTCAGGTGGTTTTCTCCTCTAGAGGTGAGAATTTTTTTTCTTTTTCTAGACCAATTTACTTTTAAAGAACTTAGAATGTGAGTCAAAAATTTTCTGTTTAAAATTGTTTTATAAGTTTAAAACTTTTTTTAAATAAGTACTTCCTAACCACTTACCCTTTTGAGTTTTGGAAATTAATAGAAAATGCTCAATTCTTCCTTCATTTGATAATTTTCAAGTGTTTTTAAAAGTCAGTCATATTTCTTGTTTGTTTCTTTTCTATAAAGACAGCATTCTCTAGCCATGAACTTTCTCTTCCTCTCTGATTCTAATAAATCTTATTTTCCACCCTGAGAGTCAGCTGTTAGAAAGTCAGGTTTGTTTTGTTTTATTTTGTTTTGTTTGTTTTTTTTTTAAATCTGTTCTCTTGCTCAGATTATTTTTTGTTTGTTTTTTGTTTTTTGTTAAACAACTTTGGGACTCTCTGTCAGGGATTTCAGGAAACATTGCTCCCAGGCCCTTGAGTAGATTGCTTGGCTCTTGGCCAGCTCGCCATGACTAGAAAGTTGCTGGCAGGTGAAGCTCATGCTTAGATATCAGTTTGTTTTCTTGCATGCTGCGCATAGCTGGACTTCATCACCTATGTTGAATGGATAAATCCTGGTTATTGAACTATCAGCCCTTTCACTGGAGTGATATCACGTTGCATGGTCCTTTCTACAAGTTTTTCTCTCCTATGACTTAAAATAATCCTCTGAAGCAGATACAACTGCCCTCATTAAAGAAGAAAACATTGAAAGGTACAGCACAGCACCTGGACTGAAATAAGCCCTTAATGAATCTACTTCTCCTTCGCTGTTTCCAGTCTGACCGGTCATGCACAGCAATTAAATAATTTGCCAGCATCATATAATCTGAAACTAAACATCATCTACTAGTTGTACTTGCAAAACTCTGGATCGTTTTCCGATCTTGAGTCGTTTCATGCAGTCAACATTCAATACAGATGGAGGTCCCATTTGAAAGTAAACAATGTATAGATTATGAATTGACTTCATAACATCTACTAACTTCAAAGTCAGCTACAGAGAAAACTAAAGTAACGTTGAGGCTGAACACAAGAACGTTGAACTTGAAGTTGAAAGCGTTATTCATAAGTAATATAAAGGAAAATACAACATTTATTTTCTTCTGAGTTACATCTTAGGGCAAAACTTTCTAAAATAGCGGTTCTCAATCTTTAACCCTTTAATACAGTTCCTCATGCTGTTGTGACCCCTGACCATAAAATCAATTCATTACTACTTCATAACTACAAGTTTGCTACTGTTGTAAATTGTTTTATATATATACATATATAGTCCAGGATATCTGATATGTGACTCCCTGAAGGGGTGGCAATCCACAGGTTGATTACCACTACCCTGAGAGTTTAGCTTATGACCTGAGAATCCTTACCACACTATTGAGGTAATGTCATTAGGAATACCCCAGTGAGAACTGAGTCCATTTCCCTGAGATGGTTTCTGCTGTGTCCTATGGTCAGCCAGCTAGCCTTCAAGTATTACCTCCAGTCTGAGTGTGACTTTGAACAAATTACGTAGATTTTTCTCTTTTCTTCTCAGTGAAATGCCTATGTTATCGAGAGTTGAGAGACACCAGGTGTGATTTGTATATGTGAATACTGTGCAATACACCATACAAGTTCCACAACTGTAAATGATACATGAAAGTGTGATTATTTCATGACTTGTCATTGGCTTACTCTCATGGTTACAGGTTGGGTGAGTATATTTCCAAAGCACATCCAATCCCACTGGAGGAGGGCATCAAAGAGCCAGTTTTATAAGCCCAAACATTCATGGCACTGACATCTCAAAAGGACCAATCCTGAGCTACAAACTTCCCAACACATTGGATATTTGCAAGTTTAAACATGTTCCTTCTTTGATTGATAAAGATTTTATTAAAATGTGAGCTAAAATCAAAGTGAACATTCATGAATATGCTACAGTTCAGATTTAAATAATTCCATCAAATGCTTGGGAGATAAGGCCTACTAGACAGAAGCTGGGCCATTTTGGAGAATGTGTTTGAAGAAGGTCATAAGAGTCCAGTCCCTTCCTGTCTAGTGTTACTTTCTGTCCTCCATGGGCCTGTCTAACCACATGCTTCTTGTTATGGGTTTCTTCTCACTAGACCCAAAGGAAAAGGCCAAGAGATAGTAGAGACCTCCAGAGCCATGAGCCAAGATACATATTTTCTTTTTACAAGTTGAATATATCAGGTATTTTGACACCCAGACCTTAATATAAAATGAATGAATAATTTTTTAGCCAAGAATCTTGGTTAATATTTATCTTATATGTGCACATGTATAACGTTAAATCAAGTGTTTGAGACAGTGAAAGCACCTGTAGAACACTGTTTGAATATCTATCATGAAATATTTTGAGGGTCAATGTTTTCCTTATTTATCAAATTACCTTCAAATACTATCGTATTACCTTCAAAATAAACATATTCTTATAACCATAGGCTTTTCCACCCATGCCCCAGTTCTAGAAATAATGATTCTGAGACTTATTATTTATGAATACCCATAAGCTAGGGCTTGTTCCCTAACTAGCTCGTAATGTATTTAGCCAGTTTATTTTTTCTATGACTGCCACGTGCCTGGTTACCTCTTCTCAGTATTATGGCTGCTCTTCAGAGTTCAGGGTAAATCCCTTCCTATGTCTGACTCTATCCCAGAGTTCCTCTCTCCTCACAGGAACTCCCACCTCCTATTTCCTCCCTCAGCTAATAGGCCAGCAGCTTTTTATTGACAGGTGATTCTTCCATACAGTACACAAGAGATTCTCTCTACATAAATTTGCTTTTCAGCTTCTTCCCCTGCCAGATGTAGATCACATCTATATTGTTTGCTTGGACGCATAACCAAACATCTATAAGCCTATTTCATCCACGCAGACATGGATACTAGAGCTGTTTTAACAAGGTTACTGAAAAGATTCTAATTTTAGATTATAAAAGATTCTATTTTAGAATCTAAAAGATTCTAAAATAGTATTATGATATCCTATGCGTTTACCCTCAATGTGGTGAGTATTCATATAATGGTGCCTATATTTTATTATTGATCTTGTTTATTTTCATTCTTCTCATATTAGTTATGTTTATGAGTTTGAGTTGTGCAAATTAGATAACGTTGGTTCTAAAAGGAGGATGAAAAGGAATGCCTCCAGTTGCTCGCCTCTTCAGAAGCAAATATAATTAATTTTATTAGCTTACAACTGAACCTTCACAAATTAAGAGAGCCAAATATGGGAAGCTGGCTTCAATTATAAGTAGGCAGATGGTTTTATAACTCAGAATATCACCCATGTGGGAGAATTTGGTAGGTGAATAAAATCAGAATTTTAATGGCACTATTGCTTTTTATGTGACCACAGATTTAAGTAATTTAAAATGTTTGGCTCTCAGTGGCTTGAATAGGGTAAAGTACTCTGTCTGACTAGAAATCAATTTTGTTTCAGTGGAAAAGAAGGGAGAAACAAGCTTTGAATGTATGCCTTCCAGAAGCCTATTTTTACCTGTGACACCAGTAATCCTTGCTGGTAATGGAATCGCCTTTGTCTTTCAAATGGTCTCATTTTAAATATTTCAAGCTCATTATTGGTATGCTAAAAACCAGAGCTCAAGAAAAAAAAAATATAACAAGCACTCCTAAATAATAGTGTAGAAAATAATTCAATTACGACATACTTTAATATAATCAGTTTGTACAAAAACATGTATTAAAATAGACAGTCTGTCTCATTAATATTCAGCAGACATCTCCTTCAACTGGAACTTATTTCAGACACATACATACAGAAATCTCAGAAAGGTTACAAATACATAGGTTACAAATGCATGGGCACACACAAAATTAAACAGAAAACAGTTCCTAAATTTTTAAGGGATTGAGGTTATTTTAGTGGGCGCATCTGTATATATTTTTTTATGACATTCAGTGGCACCGCCTTCTCAAATTTGAATAAATTATAGTTTTGCAAACCATAATTACATCGGTTCATACTTAATGGTTATGCATTATATTTCTGAGCCAGTATTAATCAAAATTTTGTGAATTTATGCTTTCTTCCCTGTGTGGCATCATACTGTTCATGTGCTTTGGGTAATTACACTCATTTATTGCTTGGCGTTATGTGGTCAGGAGCCACTCCCTTCCTCTGTGGCTTTCATCAATCTTACAGCAGTCACACTGAGGTTTCAATCCCCCCTCCCTGACCCCCACATATGCCCACTTTTAGCCAATACTTGCTTTTTAACTGGCTGATTCTTTCACCTTTCCGTCCACCCTCCTTCTCACTCATCAAAAACAGATTGCATTTTGCTGCAGAAGAAAGATGTGTTCAATAAAACTTGGCCAAGAAGATGGTTATTGATACATCTTTGAAAGGCAGCGTATTGCTTATGTACCACTGGGGACTTGGGTAGTGAGACTCAAATTGCTTGTGGTGCCAAGCAAAAAGCAAATCAGATTCCTTGCAACTTAAAACCTTGAAATAAAGTAATCCCTCTTTCTTTTTCACATTGGAGAAAAGAGCTGTAAATAAAGGAAGGATCCTTGGAGACAGCCTTAAGTATTGTCTACCATTATGGAAAGTCAGATGCACAGGACATAATGAAACATTTTCAATCCACACTCTTAAAAATGTGATTAGGTTTAGGGTTAATATAATAAAAATTGTCCATAACTGAATTTAAGTTTTAAAAATATCTCCATAAAGAGGGGGTTTAAGAAAAGGCTCACTGGCAGCTCTTCCAGGGATCAGGGTTCAATTCCCAGCACGGGCATAGTGGCTCATAATTTCACTAACTTCAGTTTCCACTGAGCCATCTCACTGGCCCAGTGGAATGTTTTATTTTAGGAACACTTCTCAGAGAGGCTTTGGCTAGCCTACATATGGACTGTTTGGGATTCAAAGAAGGTATGACTAAGCACATTCTTAAAGAAAGTGAAGACTTGTAAATATAGTAGGAGCCCAATAAAGTTCATTGAAAACATACTCACATGAACACAGATTGGTTATATACAATGTTATCTTGGGACAAGAAAGAACTGCACTGCAAAGATTTCTTCTTTAAACTGTCCAGTGGGAGACTGTGGTATGACAGGCACAGAGAATCTCTCTCAGTGACCATTCTAATGTCTAAGAATGCTTTTCCCAGACATAGCATAAACATACAGAGGACATGACATAGTCATGACCTGAAGAGACTCCCCCCTGTAAATGTGAGAAGTTGTCTTCTAGGTAGATGGTGTTGTTCTTGCCTCCTGATTCCTCCCCCTTCATATCCTTTATAATGTCACTGGACATACAAATGAAAATTTCCAGGAATCCTGACAGATAGAATCCATTTGTAAGTCTCCTTCACTTCTTCCCAGAGTTAATAAATTTCCAGGGAAGTTGCAAAGAGACAGTAGAGCTGACGTAGTCTGGTGAATCCTGGCACTTGGGAGGCACAGGTGTGTGAGCTCCATGAGTTTGAGGTTAATCTGCTCTACATAGGGATAGCCTGTCTCAAAATAAATGAATAAATACATTAAAAACAAAATGAATTGAAAAAATAACCACCTGAATTTCTATTCTTCTCATCTGTGAAGCTTGTGAGACTATCTAATGCCCGTTCATTAAGTGATAGTTACACAATGCAAACACCAGGACACTAGGGATGGGGAGACAAGTTTAAAACAAAACGAAAATAATAATTTCAGAAGTTGGGCCATAACGCCAGTGGTTACATACTGTGGATGAAACAGATTTCATAGATTTAGACCGAGTAAAATATTTAAACAAAATGAAAAATATTAAAACCCCCCACTAAAACCCACAATTCACACTAATTGCAGCTTTGGGAGAGAAAAATCAGAATGTATTGGTGAGATGTATCACAAAAGGACATAGTTTCAACAACAATAAAATGAAGACTTTTGAAGGATGGAGAGCTTTATTACAGGGGGAAGAGCAGGAACCATGCTTTACTTGTAAAAAGTAAGCATAAGACTTTTACAAACCTAAGAAGAATGCACAAAATAAAACGCAGTGGCGGTGTAGTGGCCATGGGGAGCATGGGCGGCTGGCTGTGGAAGCTGAGGTAAGTTTCTGCCCAGGGAGCTTGCAGATTTTCACCAGGTTTTTGCTATTTTTCTCTCTATCTCAACGTTCTTAACATCTATTACAATAGTCTCCAGTAATAATAAAAAACTATTTGCAATTTTTACTAGTAAATCCAATCCATATTCTGATGACAGAGACAATTTATATTTGATGTTATAAATGCAAAGCATGAACTTGAAGGAACTTGGAACTGGGAGGGACGCTGGTAGCCTAAGTGCAGGGTCTTTGTAGTGGTGAATTAGTTTAACCACATTTGGCTCACAGTGGGTGGTATGGTGCACTGTACCTGCCCAAGAGCTCTCTGTATTTCTGTATGAAAGACAGGACAGCTAATTTTGATATACCTTGACTCAAGGCACCTCTAAACCTCCCCATGGCTTGCACAAATTTCTCTCTGGTATTCCTGACTTAACACTTTCTAAAATCTGTATTTTATCTTTGCTGCCCTGTTACCTTCTGGGCAGCCCCACCCCCACCCCCACCCCCATCACCACTTCCCTTTCCACCTACATTGCTGAATAGTTTCTCCCCTGCAGCTCTTAAATGTGATCCCTTTGTCTCTGAGTCATGGCAATTCTATTATTCCTCCCCTCTCTCTTGATATCTTGCCCACACAATCTAAAAGTCTTTCCTCATCTTCCTGCCCAGCCATTGGCTGTATGGCAATTTTTTTATCAATCGAAGCCAGCTGGGGGCAGAGACCTGAGGAGGTCTGGAAGTTTGGCTTTTGGGAGCTGAAATAAGACAAAGCATTAGAACCAACTTCCAACATCTCACCCTTTCTGTCAAAAAAGAAAAAAATAAAACCTCTTTTTTTCAGGTACAAATTGAGCATAGCCATAACAATTATGTAAATTACAAAGTATGGTATATATTTAACATCTAGTTCATCATATTTGATAATTAGATAAAGTACTTTGCTATTTATCCTGACTTGAAGAGTTTATACTTCTATATCTAAATTATGTTCTGATTTTATTTGTATTACCATCTGAAAACCATCCTTTCTCTATCATCTTCCTCAATGTTAAACAACTTGAATTTGGTTATGAGACTATAATTAGTCTTCAACCCCACGAGAAATCAGAGAATGAATTAAATATTACATGAGGATAGAGGAAGCACAAAACATAGCTTCCAAAACTTAACCAATTTGTAGAGACAGCTGACTACTTGGACAGTCCCTTATTCCTCAAAACATTGGAGAATCAGTCTCCAGCCTTCTGGCCCAGAAACATCTGACAGACCTTGAAATGAAGCAGAAACTATGAAGGACTTGTTTACTCTGTCTTGGCAGAACTAAACTATCAACTACCCTGCATTGTGTATCTTTTCTTGGACAGTATTTTTTGTCTGTAGATGAAAAGGCTAATTTTTGTCCAGGGTCCATTTTGCCATAACTGGAGCAACTCCATATGGAGGTTTTGATGCTCAGTTTCTTCTTTGAATCAAGAAGGGGGTACTGTCAGGAGCAGACATGTCTCTAGTCAAGTGATCTTTAATAATTAATTAATATTAAACTTCATATTCTGTGGATTTTCTGATGTTTTTGAAGATTATCTATGAAAAGCATATCTCAATTGTTGACCACTGACTACTCTTACCTATTTTTATTTGAACATTTTGAAAGCATTTTAATATAATTAGATCAGAATCTAATACAACCATGAGCTTATTACCTGGCCCTTAACTTGTGTTACTCAATCATCCTAAACAGTTTGTAATATCAGCTATTAGAAGGACTGGGTCTAAGCCTTGTATTCTTACATGAGTTGTATAGGCAAAATGCCTATCTAAGATCCTGAGTGCTGCCCTGGCACAGACTTTTTCAAATTTTCTTTAAAGCATTTTTCCTATTCATTCTATTTTCTCTCCTTGCCTTTATTTCCTACATTTGAGATCAAAGGCTTGGATTTCTTTATTCTATATATACTTAAGAACATTTAAACAATTATCATTATACTCCCTTCTATAGCTAAAAACAATTAAATCAAAATTTATTTGCCTCTATCCTTTGATTAGCAGGCAGAGTCTGCTATATGACTCTCTCTGCCACAGAGCAGGCGACCTGTCTCTTTGCACAGCAGGGGCTCTCAGCATCTCTGAGGTTAAGCTCCCTGAGCCAACTAGAAACCTTTAGAAGGGCCTGCGGCTGGCTGTGTTCCTTTGTTCTAGTTTCATGGCTTGTGTGGAACCACGTGACTTGGCTCTGTTCACTGAGAAACCAATTCTCCCCTCCTCCTAAACTTATATCATGGTGTGTGTGAGTATTCCATTTGGGAATCTCCAATTAATTTTTAAAAGTGAGTTCTTGCCTACCGGTTGGCACTATGTCTAGAGGTGAATTAGTTCCGCTGATTTGGGTCTCAGCAGATGGTGTGCGCACTGCGGCTGCCCGTGAGCCCTCTGGATTCAAACACCAGCTAATTTTGATATGCCCTGACTAGCTCAATGGTTGGGCACTTCACGGTTTGCAAACATTTCCCTACGGTATTCCTGGCTTGACACCTTCTAAGATCTGTATTTTATCTTTGCTGACCTGTTACCTTCTGAACAGTGCCCCCTGTCCCCATAGGACTCTCTCCCCTTTCCACCTACACTACATTGCTGGATGGTTTCTCTCCTGCAGTTCTTAAATTTGACCCTTCTGCCTCCCAATCATGGCCATTCCCTCCCTCCCTCCCTCCCTCCCTCCCTCCCTCCCTCCCTCCCTCCCTCCCTCTCTCCCTCCCTCCCTCCCTCCCTTCCTCCCCTTCCCCCTTCTCTTGGTCCCTTGTTCCATCTCCCTGCCCAGCCATTGAATGGCAATTCTTTATTATCAGTTAAAGCCAGCTGCGGGCAGGGACCTGAGGAAGTCTGGAAGCTAGGCTTTTGGGAGTCGAAGTAAGACAAAGCATTAGAACCAATTTCCAGCATGCCCTTGTTCTTGTCTTAGAGAATGTGGACACTGCTGCTGCAGTGCCTCTTTGCTACAGACCGCTGTAAACATGAAAAGCGATCAGAACCAATCCTTGCAGGGCTAGGCAGCAAGAGCTGCAGGCTACAGATTTTGTGTCATGGTCTTTTCCTCACTTCCTCCACTCAGGAGCTGTGAGCACCGGTCTTGGGGGGCGGGGGTTATAATTTGGATATTTGACGCTTTTAGGTTATGAGAAAAGTGATGGAATTAATGCTTTTTTCCCCCAATAAAATTAAATAAGTAACCTGGTTTTCTTGGGTCAGAAGTAATTTAGTGCGCTTATTTGAAAAAGCAGATCACGGGCACTAAACATTTTTATGGCTCTTCACCATCAGCAGAGCAGACTGGTGAGTTTTTGCCTCTTGTTTTTAACTGGCCACAAGGATATTCTTTATTTTCCTTTAAGCCACCAGCAAGCCATCCGCTCTGGCCTGGCATATCCTTTTGTATAACCCACAGAAACCTAGATGGATGAATTACATATGTCCTATAGTTAATCTGTGTTTCAGGAAGAACCAAAGAACTAGTGAATTGTAGCTGCTTAAAAAAAAAAAGGTTGGGGGGAAAATCAATAATAAATTATCTTCCTCGGCAGCAGTTTAGGATCTTTGCACAGCCCCTTTGACATGTAGATGGAGTTATAAATTGATTTAGTTGAGGATGCTAAGGAATCTGGGCTGCCTGGCGAATGCAGGTTAGTGAAATAAAAATAACCCACCTTGTCAGAGAGCCTTTGTAGGAGCTGCCGAACCCAGCAAGTTATTTTTACAGTTTAATGAGTTAGGCCCCAGTTTCCACAGGGAGACACAGCAAGTGGAGTATTTCATAATTTACTGCTGTAAAATGATCAGGATTCATGTTGTCTATAAAACATGAAAAACCTTCTTCATTCCTTACCAATTAGATCATAGTTACAACTTACAGTTCCTTTGAGCCTAAAAGAAAAAAAAAATTTAACTGCTAGACATAAATGAATGCTGTGGTTAAATTAAACCCTTCAACAGCCCAAACAGGCTTGAAAGAAATGCCTTCTGGATGTTATTAACACACATATTTAAGTGCTATTTTTAAATTTTAACTGCAAGCCATAGCAAGCACAAATGTTTCGAATAGCTATTTTGGCATCGTCGCCTTGTGTTCACAGTTTTTCATCTTTACTAATTCTTTTCAATAATTATTTCACCTTTCGCTACTTAATTTTTTTCTCTTATTTTTTTTTTGCAGATATAGCAAAGTCATTTTATGGAGATAATTATATTTGAGGAACAATGAAGTCAGTGCAGTTTTGTCATCAAAAGTTCTCTTCAATTATCATGGTAGCAGGATTGTGTTTTATTTTCCACAAGTACATTGCAAAATGTAGGCATTGCAATTTGAACCTAATAACTTTAAATGCTCAATATATTTATGCTTATTAAAGTAGGTTCACTCTGTAACAATTTAAACACAACCATCAAGCTACCTGTATCAACCCAAGTTAAACTGGAGAATTTGTTAGGCGTATGTGTGAGCAAATGTGTGAGCAAGAAGGAAGCAGGGGCAGACAGGAACACAGAGAAACAAAGCTTGTTACCGACTTCAATTGGTGTGGCATAGTAATTTGGATGCATGGTGTATGAGTTTACTAAGGCTGCTGTAACCAAACACTTCACCATGGGCAACTTGTACAACAGAGTCTAAAAACCCAAGCTCATCATACCGGTGAGTTTGGATTCTCCAGTGCCATCGTCTTGAGATGGTGAGAAGAAATGGGGAGGTCCACAAGCTCGGGGGATGGTCTGTGTAGGGAGTAGTATCATAGAGGTGATGATGTGATGTGAGACTATGTATGCAAAGGGCTGGGGAGTGTTCCTTCATTTCCCTTCATAGTTCAATGTTGGTTTTCTTGTTGACTGGAGAAAGATGGAATGGCAGTGTCTGTTTGATTTACACTTCCCTGATGAATTAGGATGTTACCTATCTTTGTGTGTATTGATTGGCCATCTGTAACTCTTTTTTTTTTTTTTTTTTTTTTGGGGGGGAACTATCTGTTTAATTCATTTGCCAACTTATTGCTTGGATGCTTTCCTTTGTGTAGCATCAATTTCCAATATGTGGGGATTATTTCCGGAGTCTTGGTTGTATTTTATTAGCTACATATTTCTGTATAGCGTAGCGTTGTCTTGATTACTGCAGCTTTATGTTAAGCCATGGCATAAATTCTCCAAATCCAAATGTCTTTTTCTGATTTTTTTCAGTATTATCATAAATCTTTTGCATTTGTACATAAACTTTAGGATTTCTGGGATAATATTATGAAAAAATATAGATAAATTTTTTTAGATTACATTAAACTTGTTGATCAATTTGGAAAAGTTATTTTCAGTCGTTTTTTTAAAGTTGTTTTTGTATTTACAATTTTGTATCGTCTAGCAATGGGGCTATGTTCTGAGAAGTGTGTTGTAGATGACCATAAAGAACATTTATAAAAGACAGGTATGATTTACCAGACCATATAAACTTGTAGTACAACTATGGCATATATGGTCAGTTGCTCACTAAAACATTTGGTTCATGACTGCATTTAGATGCTCCTTAAGAATATATGCTGATATTTTACTTTTTCCAATATGCACATTTATACATACTTTCCTAGAATAATTCAGAGTATGATATGATATCTTTTAAGACTCTTTTTAGTCATACAAAATGGCGAGCTTCACGATGGCAGTTTTGTACAAATTCAGGGTACATGGCTCATATTCAAGCATCCATTTACCAACTTTCCTCATTTCCTCTTCCCTGTCTTCACTAAATAGCATACTAGTTTCCTTCCTTCATTAAAATAGTTCCTTTATGCTTTTATGACATGTAATATATATAAGATGAAACATATAAATTTCTAGATTCTGCAAAGAGGAGAAAATGTGATGTTTATTCCTCTTAATTATTCTTTCTTTGGAAACTTTCTCCTTCACAAAACCCCCTTCTACTTTCCGGTCTCATAATCATGTCTCTGTGTGGTTTGGGGCATGAGCTAAAAAGCATGAGGAATTAATTTGATACCAGATCCCACTTTACCCCCCTTTATAAAGATAGATTCTTTCCTCATACAATCTGAATACAGTTTCGCCTCCCGCTACTCCAAGTTCCTCTCCACCTCCTTTCCTTTCCACATCAACTCCCTTTCTGTCTCTCATTAGAAGAGAACAGGCCTTTAAGAGATAACAACAAAAGATGACAAAATAAACTTAAGAGATAACAATAAAACATGACAAAAATAAAATATAATAAGATAAAAACAAAACAAAACAACCTATATTGAAGCTGGACCAGCCAAGCCAACAAGAAAATAAAAGAACCCCAAGAGAAGGCACAAGAAGCAGAGACCCAATTATTCATCCATTCAGGAGTCCCATGAAAGCACTACACTAAAAACTATAGTGTTGACTGGGGACCCGGTGCAGACTCCTGTAGACCTTGTGATTGCTGCCTCAGTCTCCCTGAGTTCATATAGGCTCTGCTCAGTTGATTCAGAGGGCCTTGTTCTCCTGGGGTTCTCCATCCTCTCTGTTGTCCTAGCTTCTTCTGCTTCCTCTTCCACGGACTTCCCTGAGCGTTCTCCTCTCTCTCTCTCTCTCTCTCTCTCTCTCTCTCTCTGTGTGTGTGTGTGTGTGTGTGTGTTGGGGGGTGATGGAGTGGAATATCTCATTTAGAGCAGTGACTTAGTGACATGAAGCTGTAACCCCAGCACTGGAGAAATGGAGATGAGATCACACTGGCCAGCCACCCTAGCCTACTTGACAATTTCCAGGATGGCGAGACATATCGTCTTAAAAAGCTGAGCAGGTGGGGGTCTAGAAAGATGGTTAACATCACTTGCTGTTCTTCCAGAGGACCAGAATTTGATTCTCAGCAACTGGTCAGGTGGCTTACAAAGGCCTTCAACTCCAGCTCCAGAGGGCCCTCTTCTGGCCCCTGCAGGCACCCTTACACATGTGGTATACATACAAGCAGAGGTGTACACATACACATATACTGTAAACAATTAAATTCTTTAGAAAAGTGGTTATTGGAAAGATTATAAGAGCAGAAGGGGTGGAGGACACCAAGAAATCTAGGCCTTCTAAACACAACAGGACTGATGCACATAGGAGCTCACAGAGACTATGGCAGCCTGCACAAGACCTGCACAGCTTTAAGCCAGATAGCGTCCTAAGGCTGAGAAAAAATGGACACAGCCCCCATCCCTAAACCAGAAGCTATTTCCTACTAATAATCTCTTATAGAGGAAAAGTTGTGGAGTCTCACTGGTTATACAAGCCACAGTTAAGACCCAGGAGCAGCAATAGATGGTGCACACAAAAAATGTACTCAAAGGTATTTTTGGAGGATTTATTTATTTATTTAGTCTCCTAATGCTTTGTCTTCTCATCTCCTCTACCTGCAGGTATTTTGTGTTTGCTTATATATTATGGTTCCCACTTTTGTGAGTTTTTTTTGGAGGAGGATTTCTCTCCATGTGAAAGTGTATCTCTCTGTAACTGTGTAAATTTCTTGTTATTTGCCCCCCCCCCCATCATTTTTGGTTCTTATATATTCAGGCTTGTTTGTTTTTATCTTATCTTATTAGTATTATTTTTTTAGATGCCTTTTTTTTTAATGAGAAAGAGCAAGAAAAGGTATGGATTTGGTAGAAAGATGGGAAAGCTCTGGGAGGAATCAGTGGGCAGGAGACTATAGTCAGAATATATTGTATGAAAAAAAATCTATTTAGAAAAAAGTAGTTATCAGCTGAGGAAATGACACCCAAGGATGTCTGCTCATTGGCCACTCTCACTGTGTTTGGTCTCGCCTAGTTATCTTTGCTTGTCACTGCTGCTCATTCTGCGAGACTGGGAGTCTCAGTAGTTACCATCTAGCATTTCAGGCCTCTCAATAATTTGTGTAAAACCAGTGCTATTCAGTCTACCTTGGGAGCTTGAAGAAGCTGGGTCAGCACCTAATGATGGCATCATCATCATCATCACCATCACCATCACCATCACCATCACCATCACCATCACCATCACCATCATCAAGAAGCTGAGTCCAAAAATGGTGACTTCTCCTCCTCCTCCTCTTCCTTCTCCTCCTCCTCCCCTTCCTCTTCCTCCTTCTCTTGCTGTTGCTGCTGCTGCATTCCCTGGTAAGAAATGAACACAACAGAGAGAAAAGGCTATATAGATTTTTTTCTAGTTGCCTTATGTCTGGGCCACTGTTTTTAAGGTGCTATCCAGTGTTGGGGAGGGCCACCCCCTCAGTTAATCCTTCCAGGAAATACACTTACCTACATTACCAGAGGCATCTCTCTTAGGAGATTACAGAGACAATGAAGGTGACAGTCAAGATCAGCCATTATGTAAGCTATTAGTTCATTTTGTCAAAAATTGATGTCTCAAAATACCTGAATTAAATATTTGAGACATATTCTAGCTCTCATCTAAATGTCTGTATAATTTAACTTGGTTCCCATTTTAACCACTTATCTGAAACTTTTAAAATATGGTTTAAAATGTTTGCTTTCGATAGCACTTTCATATGTAAAAAATTGGGGAAAAATCAAATATTTAATAATAATGAATGATTAAATACATCGTAATTCTTTTCTGTGTTGAAATATTTAGCAATGAAGAAAACAAATCATACCACTGAGGCCTACATAATACAGTTGAAAAGTGTTTAGACTCCATTCTTTCTGGAAATATTTATTGAACATTCATTCAGTCCCAAATATTGTAGTGCCAGGGGCTGACTGTGATAAATCAGATACATGTGGGTCCTGCCTGAAGAGAACTTAGAATCTCAAGGAACAGCAAATAGATCTATAACTATGTCCACAAACTTTGACTGAATATGAACATTATGAAAAGCAGGCAGATAATGGTCCAAAAAGATCATGATGATGGTGGCTCAATAAAAGTTAAGTCAGGAGAGTGATAGAGCATCACAATGAGGGGCAGGGAGAGCTGTGCAGGCAAGGGTGATGGCATGTGGGAAGAGATTAGAAAGAGCAAGACTAGAGCTTCACACCTCTGTTAAATCCATGGAAGTTCACAGCACTCAAGCAACTTCAGTGCACTAGGGACTGGATTCATTGTATTAATGGCTTTGCAGGGCTTTGATTGGAAGTCATTGCAATTAGTTTTCTATTGTCCATACTTTTCATGTAAGTGCCTTAAAAGATATTTGAGAGTAGTGTGGCTCATAAGATGGCCAAGTGATGTCTCTTTTGAGGAGAAAAATTCATGTAAAAAAAGGCATTAAAAAGTACAGAACAGACCCTGAAATGTGGAAAACCAGGCATAAAAAGTATAGAGCAGACCCTGAAATATCTAGCAGTCCAGGCAAGAAAGAAATGTGATTTCTAGAAACCGAGTCTGTTTCTACATGCCAGCCATATCATAATTAGAATCTAGATCCTTCCCAGGCTCAGGGTTTCAACTCTTGCTCTCCAGCTGGTGGTGAATTTGCAGAGGAAATGAGACCTTAAGAAGTGGGGCCTCACTTCTTAAGGTCTCATTCATAGCCACATGAGAGTAGCAAGTACAGCCGACATCTAAGATGTATTTTGAGCTAGGTAGGGATTTCTGATCATTTGGTTGGGCAAGGAATGAGAGAGAAAAGAGGAATAATATTCAGATTGAGGCTTAATAAAAAAAGTGTGTGTGTGTGTGCATGTGTGAGATACTAATTTCAGAGGGGAAAGATGGGAGAAGAAGGGAGATCTATGTAGATCATCAAGTCCTTCGGTTAGGTATTTTTGTCTTTGTTTCCCGATGGGGTTGCCAGGCAGGAAGTTGGATTTGAAACTGTTGGGGAGGTCTATGCTGAGACTAAATTCGGAAGCTGTCGGAGAATTCCTGTAAGTGGAAAAAGCAAGGCATAATGAACTATATGTTCTGGGATCTTAATTACCGGGAAGGCATATGGGACTACATGCAAAATACCATGCTACTGGCAGTTGTCTCTTGTGGAGGGATGCGATTATAACTGGGCATATTTCTTTGTGACCTTAAATATTTACTGAACATAAAAACAAATATCACATTGTAAAGGTAACATCTTGGGGCTAAGGAAGCCTGGCATGCTTAGATCCTACATTCTTTCTCTGCTGTACTACACACACACACACACACACACACACCACCCAGCCTAAGTAATTAAAAAATATTCAGAGCCCAGTATAGACACTGAGAGCCTAAGGAAAGTTATTTACTTAGATTCTTTAAGTAAGTTCTTTAAATAATTCTATTTCATTTCTATCACTCCAAGTATTACTATACTTTAACATGGAAAAGTGGAGGTGGGGACATGACAGTGGTAGAGTCTTTGTCTGGCGTGTACATATCATGTGTGTGTGTGCGTGTGTGTATGTATGTGATTTAGGAAGATTATAGGGACAGAGAGATACCTTAGGGAGTAATAGCATTTGCTCTGAAAGTATGAGGACCTGCGATCAGATTCGTAGAATGCACATAAAATCATGGGTGTGGCCATGGCCATGTGCACCTGTTATCCTTGCACTGGGGGACTTAGGATGTGGGTGGAGATGGAGATGGAAAGAAGAAGAGTACTGAAACTTCTAACCATCAACCTAGCCAATGTATGGTGAGACACCTTGTCTCAAGGAAATAAGGCAGAGAACTAACCTGACCACCAGCCTATACACAATATGTCCACAGACACACCCACACCCACATGCACACACATGCCCCCTTTGATCTCTCCTATGTCTGTTAAGTTTTCTTTAGTTTTATCATTAATTCTCATTGCTCCCTGAGTATCCACAGCATAATTTTCTTTTCCTTTTTGCTGAACAGAAAACCTCCCTCTCAATCTCTTACTCCTACTCACTGTAGAAGTTACTTCTTAAAATTTTGAAATAGAATATATATATATATCTTTGCAATCTTTCCTCATCACAGCTGATTTCTTTCTTATAGCTGTAACAATTTTACTTTTAGAGAATGATTCAAATTAAGAAGAAGAACCATTCTGGGTCTCAAAAGGCCAAGACTCCTCCCAAGAGCTGCCCCTCTTCCACCCACCCACACTCCTGCTTCTGTGTTTGTTCCTTTAGCAGGGACTGCATCCTCGTTTTGCCTGGCTGTCCATCCTGTCTTTGTCTCTTCCTTTTTCTTCGGAAGGAAGCCTCAAGCACGCTACTGCTAGGTGATTCTTTGCTCCAGAGGGAGATCAGTTTTCATGTTCTCAGTGGCAGGGGTAGTCATAAGTTCACCTGACTGATTTTTAGAGTGATGTGTTTATTCACAGTGCAAAGACCATCTCTTTATTATTATATAAACGCTGATTTCTGAACCCGTGGAGATCTGAGTACAGGCTGGACTTTGGTAACGTGAAGGTTACCCTGCCTTAGTAGCGGGTAGTTCCACTCTCACCTTCTGATTGGTCAAATAACGAACTGAATGGCCAATAGCTGCGTTTGAGAGTTAAGGCGGGACTTCCAGGCTAAAAGAGGGGTCTCAGACGAGTTCTGGAGGCTGGTGGATTAGCCAGTCTGGGAGACCTGGAGGAAGAAGCAGGCCAGGAACTAAGAAGGAGAGGTAACTAACGAGCCAAGTGGCAGAAATTAGAATAGAATAAATGGGTTGATAAGTTACGAGCTAGTTGGGAAGAAGCCTAGCTATATGGCCTAGGCATTCATAATAAATATAAGGTTTGTGTATTTATTCGAGAGCTGGCAGTCCTAAAGGAAATCCAGTAACAACCGACGTGGCCTGGCATTCTTTGGGAGGATTTGGTATTAGTTCTCCCGCCTGTATTAGGCACTTTTACTGTTGCTGTGATAAAATTCCGTTGACAGATTAATGCAGATCTCAGCAAACGAGGTTCTTTTTGTAGTAGGAAAACAAACAATTACAAAAGGCCACAACTTGTCAAATGGAACAACTGAGTGTCGGGTGTCCAGCCCCCAAGTGATACATCTCCAAAACAACTCCTACAGAGGCTCAGGAACCACAAGCAGAAGTGAAGGTTGAAGATCCTAAGAGCATGAGGGAGTTGGCTGTGAGATTGTGCCTTCTAGTTACAATCGGGACACTACACCGATGGAGTCTCAACAACACGGCTTTCTAAACAAGACCAAGAAAGTTTCAATAACAGTTGGCTTATATAGGGGGGAAATCTCGTAGGGCCCCACCATTAGATAAAGAACTCTAAGCAATTAGCAGCTGCTGAGGGAGGGAGGGTTAACCTTCCCAGAGGACAAACACCAGGTTGGTTATCCAAGAGGTCAGCCCTAGAGACATACCTATCAAGACAACACTGAGCAGACTCAACAACTTATACATTGATTCATTTGCATGCATGTGTAACAACAATGGGTAAGGTAGAGGAGGCCATGGAATTGCTAAGTGGGAAGGGATAGAGAGAGAAGAATGTGAAGAGAAATGATAGAAACGTATTTTCATTTTCAAAGAAAAATTATAGGATGCTGTGAATATTCCTGCATCTATAACTCACATCTCTCATTTGTCAGTAAATTTGTTTGAATTTTAAAAGCAAAATATAGAAATCTCTTTCTATATTTCCCGGTAAAACTATACAGTGTTTGGAATTTGCTTTTGGAATATTGTTTAAAGAGAAGTGATGACAGGATAGATTTATCAAAGAGTGAAGGGCTGGAAAGTTCCGAGGGCAAACCACAAGAGCACAGAGGCTCATCAGACCCTTCCACCTACTTTTGCATGTTTGACATCTTCTATAATAAAAAGCTTTTTATTGTGCATTTAAACACTCATTCTTGGTTTTTAGAAAGAAAAATAGCAGACATTTTAAATCCTATAAGCCAGTGGTTCTTAGCCTCCCTAAGGCTGTGACCCTTTAATACTGTTTTTCATGTTGGGCTGAGCTCCAATCATAAAATTATCTTTGTTGCTGCCTCATAACTGTAATTTTGCTACCGTGTAAACACCTGTGTTTTCTCACGGTCTTAGGCAAACTCTGTGAAAAGGTTGTTCCAGCCCCCAAAGGGGTCGGGATCCACATGGGGTGAGAACCACTGCTCTAAACCAAGTATACTTTGTAAGTTCCTCTTTTCTCTTAGTAAGACCCAAGAGGACCTCGATACATAGCACAGCCCTTGAACTATTGTAGAAAGCAAAAGGGGACAGTGAGGAGGTCAGAAGAGGGAGCTGGACCCTCTGGACCCCCAGTTACAGATGGTTGTGGGTGCTGAGCATTGAACTTGGGTCCTCTGCAAGAACAATAGTGCCCTTAACTGCCAAACCACCTCTCCAGCCCCTTAAGCCCACCATTTCTACAACTGAACCCCTAAACTTTATCTTTCAGGTCTACCCAAAAATATTTCTTTGTCTTCTCTCTTCGGCTCATGCGAATCATTCTTCAGTTGCTTGGGTCAAGGTCTTTGTAGCAGCTCGTGATGCTTTTCTGCATGCTGCAGCCGGTCTGATTCTGTCAGCTTCGTTTGAAATGCAATCAGAACCTTTGACTCCTTGCCCACTTCACTGCTAGGCTTGTCATCTTCCCTGAGGTTATCAATAACTCGTAACTCTACTCCTCACCACTGTCATCACAGTCAATCAGATGGAGTGAGTTTTATTTAGAAACAAAAACTGTCAAATTATGTTATCTCCGTTCTCCAGTCATCCAGAATTACTTGCTGTTCTTCAAATTAAACCCTGCTGCAGTTGTTTGGGCAGCTATAACAAAACTCTGTAAATGGGGTAGCTTATAAGCAATAGACATGTTTGCTGCTGCTGCTGCTGCTGCTGTTGTTTGGGGGTCGGAGGGTCTGTCCAGAAGGTTGAGATGCCCGGAATCTAGCCACTGATGGCTCTGGTGAGGGAGAGGTTTCTGGTTCACAGGTGGTGCCTTTTTTTTTTTTCTGTCTTCACGTGGGAGACTAAAAACGGTGGAACTCTGAGGCTTCTCAAAAGGACATGAAACTACTCATGAGATATCCATCCTCACAGAGATCCACCTCCCAATACTATCTAATGGTGCTATAATATCTGTGGAGACAGACATCCACACTATAAGGAGGCCTTTGCAAGATTACAGAAGTACTCGTCTGGAATGTTCTTTCCCCAGATAGTAGTAATCCATTTCTCTTAATGAAGGCTTTTCTATGCATCCTATCTAAAATCGTAGCTTTTCCTTCATGACTTTTTATAGTAGTTCTGACTCAGACCTCCATTAACGTTTATCATTTTAAGATCACTTAAGGGGATCCTAAGACCTCTGGTGAGTGGAACACAGCGCCTGCCCCAATCCAATCGCGCGGAACCTGAGACTGCGGTACATAGGGAAGCAGGCTACCCGGGCCTGATCTGGGGCACAAGCCCCTTCCGCTCCACTCGAGCCCCGGGCTTCCTTGCCAGCAGAGTCTCGCCCAACACCCGCAAGGGCCCACACAGGATTCCCCACGGGATCCTAAGACCTCTGGTGAGTGGAACACAGAGCCTGCCCCAATCCAATCGCGCGGAACCTGAGACTGCTGTACATAGGGAAGCAGGCTACCCGGGCCTGATCTGGGGCACAAGCCCCTTCCGCTTCACTCGAGCCCCAGGCTACCTTGCCAGCGGAGTCCCCTGACATCCGCAAGGGCCCACACAGGATTCCACACGAGATCCTAAGACCTCTGGTGAGTGGAACACAACTTCTGCCAGGAGTCTGGTTTGAACACCAGATATCTGGGTACCTGCCCTGCAAGAAGAGAGCTTGCCTGCAGAAAATACTCTGCCCACTGAAACTAAGGAGAGTGCTAACCTCCAGGTCTGCTTATAGAGGCTAACAGAGTCACCTGAAGAACAAGCTCTTAACAGTGACAACTAAAACAGCTAGCTTCAGAGATTACCAGATGGCGAAAGGCAAACGTAAGAATCCTACTAACAGAAATCAAGACCACTCACCATCATCAGAACGCAGCACTCCCACCCCACCTAGTCCTGGGCACCCCAACACAACCGAAAATCTAGACACAGATTGAAAAACATTTCTCATGATGATGATAGAGGACATCAAGAAGGACTTTCATAAGTCACTTAAAGAATTACAGGAGAGCACTGCTAAAGAGTTACAGGCCCTTAAAGAAAAGCAGGAAAACACAGCCAAACAGGTAGAAATCATTAAAGAAAAACAGGAAAACACATCCAAACAGGTGATGGAAATGAACAAAACCATACTAGAACTAAAAGGGGAAGTAGACACAATAAAGAAAACCCAAAGCAAGGCAACGCTGGAGATAGAAAACCTAGGAAAGAGATCTGGAACCATAGATGCGAGCATCAGCAACAGAATACAAGAAATGGAAGAGAGAATCTCAGGTGCAGAAGATTCCATAGAGAACATCGACACAACAGTCAAAGAAAATACAAAATGCAAAAGGATCCTAACTCAAAACATCCAGGAAATCCAGGACACAATGAGAAGACCAAACCTACGGATAATAGGAATTGATGAGAATGAAGATTTTCAACTTAAAGGGCCAGCTAATATCTTCAACAAAATAATAGAAGAAAACTTCCCAAACATAAAAAAAGAGATGCCCATGATCATACAAGAAGCCTACAGAACTCCAAATAGACTGGACCAGAAAAGAAATTCCTCCCGACACATAATAATCAGAACAACAAATGCACTAAATAAAGATAGAATATTAAAAGCAGTAAGGGAGAAAGGTCAAGTAACATATAAAGGAAGGCCTATCAGAATTACACCAGACTTTTCACCAGAGACTATGAAAGCCAGAAGAGCCTGGACAATGTTATACAGACACTAAGAGAACACAAATGCCAGCCCAGGCCACTATACCCAGCCAAACTCTCAATTACCATAGATGGAGAAACCAAAGTATTCCACGACAAAACCAAATTCACACAATATCTTTCCACGAATCCAGCCCTTCAAAGGATAATAACAGAAAAGAAGCAATACAAGGACGGAAATCACGCCCTAGAACAACCAAGAAAGTAATCATTCAACAAACCAAAAAGAAGACAGCCACAAGAACAGAATGCCAACTCTAACAACAAAAATAAAAAGAAGCAACAATTACTTTTCCTTAATATCTCTTAATATCAATGGACTCAATTCCCCAATAAAAAGACATAGACTAACAGACTGGCTACACAAACAGGACCCAACATTCTGCTGCTTACAGGAAACCCATCTCAGGGAAAAAGACAGACACTACCTCAGAGTGAAAGGCTGGAAAACAATTTTCCAAGCAAATGGACTGAAGAAACAAGCTGGAGTAGCCATTCTAATATCTAACAAAATCGACTTCCAACCCAAAGTTATCAAAAAAGACAAGGAGGGACACTTCATACTCATCAAAGGTAAAATCCTCCAGGAGGAACTCTCAATTCTGAATATCTACGCACCAAATGCAAGGGCAGCCACATTCATTAGAGACACTTTAGTAAAGCTCAAAGCATACATTGCACCTCACACAATAATAGTGGGAGACTTCAACACACCACTTTCTTCAATGGACAGATCGTGGAAACAGAAACTAAACAGGGACACAGTGAAACTAACAGAAGTTATGAAACAAATGGACCTGACAGATATCTACAGAACATTTTATCCTAAAACAAAAGGATATACCTTCTTCTCAGCCCCTCACGGGACCTTCTCCAAAATTGACCATATAATTGGTCACAAAACAGGCCTCAATAGATACAAAAATATTGAAATTGTCCCATGTATCCTATCAGACCACCATGGCCTAAGACTGATCTTCAATAACAACATAAATAATGGAAAGCCAACATTCACGTGGAAACTGAATAACACTCTTCTCAATGATACCTTGGTCAAGGAAGGAATAAAGAAAGAAATTAAAGACTTTTTAGAGTTTAATGAAAATGAAGCCACAACGTACCCAAACCTATGGGACACAATGAAAGCATTTCTAAGAGGGAAACTCATAGCTCTGAGTGCCTCCAAGAAGAAACGGGAGACAGCACATACTAGCAGCTTGACAACACATCTAAAAGCCCTAAAAAAAAAGGAAGCAAATTCACCCAAGAGGAGTAGACGGCAGGAAATAATCAAACTCAGGGGTGAAATCAACCAAGTGGAAACAAGAAGAACTATTCAAAGAATTAACCAAACGAGGAGTTGGTTCTTTGAGAAAATCAACAAGATAGATAAACCCTTAGCTAGACTCACTAAAGGGCACAGGGACAACATCCTACTTAACAAAATCAGAAATGAAAAGGGAGACATAACAACAGATCCTGAAGAAATCCAAAACACCATCAGATCCTTCTACAAAAGGCTATACTCAACAAAACTGGAAAACCTGGACGAAATGGACAAATTTCTGGACAGATACCAGGTACCAAAGTTGAATCAGGATCAAGTTGATCATCTAAACAGTCCCATATCACCTAAAGAAATAGAAGCAGTTATTAATAGTCTCCCAACCAAAAAAAGCCCAGGACCAGATGGGTTTACTGCAGAGTTCTATCAGACCTTCAAAGAAGATCTAATTCCAGTTCTGCACAAACTATTTCACAAAATAGAAGTAGAAGGTACTCTACCCAACTCATTTTATGAAGCCACTATTACTCTGATACCTAAACCACAGAAAGACCCAACAAAGATAGAGAACTTCAGACCAATTTCTCTTATGAATATCAATGCAAAAATCCTCAATAAAATTCTTGCTAACCGAATCCAAGAACACATTAAAGCAATCATCCATCCTGACCAAGTAGGTTTTATTCCAGGGATGCAGGGATGGTTTAATATACTAAAATCCATCGATGTAATCCATTATATAAACAATCTCAAAGACAAAAACCACATGATCATCTCGTTAGATGCAGAAAAAGCATTTGACAAGATCCAACACCCATTCATGATAAAAGTTTTGGAAAGATCAGGAATTCAAGGCCCATACTTAAACATGATAAAAGCAATATACAGCAAACCAGTAGCCAACATCAAAGTAAATGGAGAGAAGCTGGAAGCAATCCCACTAAAATCAGGGACTAGACAAGGCTGCCCACTTTCTCCCTACCTTTTCAACATAGTACTTGAAGTATTAGCCAGAGCAATTCGACAACAAAAGGAGATCAAGGGGATACAAATTGGAAAAGAGGAAGTCAAAATATCACTTTTTGCAGATGATATGATAGTATATATAAGTGACCCTAAAAATTCTACCAGAGAACTCCTAAACCTGATAAACAGCTTCGGTGAAGTAGCTGGATATAAAATAAACTCAAACAAGTCAATGGCCTTTCTCTATACAAAGAATAAACAGGCTGAGAAAGAAATTAGGGAAACAACACCCTTCTCAATAGTCACAAATAATATAAAATATCTTGGCGTGACTCAAACTAAGGAAGTGAAAGATCTGTATGATAAAAACTTCAAGTCTCTGAAGAAAGAAATTAAGGAAGATCTCAGAAGATGGAAAGATCTCCCATGCTCATGGATTGGCAGGATCAACATTGTAAAAATGGCTATCTTACCAAAAGCAATCTACAGATTCAATGCAATCCCCATCAAAATTCCAACTCAATTCTTCAACGAATTGGAAGGAGAAATTTGCAAATTTGTTTGGAATAACAAAAAACCTAGGATAGCAAAAAGTCTTCTCAAGGATAAAAGAACTTCTGGCGGAATCACCATGCCAGACCTAAAGCTTTACTACAGAGCAATTGTGATAAAAACTGCATGGTACTGGTATAGAGACAGACAAGTAGACCAATGGAATAGAATTGAAGACCCAGAAATGAACCCACACACCTATGGTCACTTGATCTTCGACAAGGGAGCTAAAACCATCCAGTGGAAGAAAGACAGCATTTTCAACAATTGGTGCTGGCACAACTGGTTGTTATCCTGTAGAAGAATGCGAATCGATCCATACTTATCTCCTTGTACTAAGGTCAAATCTAAGTGGATCAAGGAACTTCACATAAAACCAGAGACACTGAAACTTATAGAGGAGAAAGTGGGGAAAAGCCTTGAAGATATGGGCACAGGGGAAAAATTCCTGAACAGAACAGCAATGGCTTGTGCTGTAAGATCGAGAATTGACAAATGGGACCTAATGAAACTCCAAAGTTTCTGCAAGGCAAAAGACACCGTCAATAAGACAAAAAGACCACCAACAGATTGGGAAAGGATCTTTACCTATCCTAAATCAGATAGGGGACTAATATCCAACATATATAAAGAACTCAAGAAGGTGGACTCCAGAAAATCAAATAACCCCATTAAAAAATGGGGCTCAGAACTGAACAAAGAATTCTCACCTGAGGAATACCGAATGGCAGAGAAGCACCTGAAAAAATGTTCAACATCCTTAATCATCAGGGAAATGCAAATCAAAACAACCCTGAGATTCCACCTCACACCAGTCAGAATGGCTAAGATCAAAAATTCAGGTGACAGCAGATGCTGGCGTGGATGTGGAGAAAGAGGAACACTCCTCCATTGTTGGTGGGATTGCAGGCTTGTACAACCACTCTGTAAATCAGTCTGGCGGTTCCTCAGAAAATTGGACATAGTACTACCAGAGGATCCAGCAATACCTCTCCTGGGCATATATCCAGAAGATGCCCCAACGGGTAAGAAGGACACATGCTCCACTATGTTCATAGCAGCCTTATTTATAATAGCCAGAAGCTGGAAAGAACCCAGATGCCCCTCAACAGAGGAATGGATACAGAAAATGTGGTACATCTACACAATGGAGTACTACTCAGCTATTAAAAAGAATGAATTTATGAAATTCCTAGCCAAATGGATGGACCTGGAGGGCATCATCCTGAGTGAGGTAACACATTCACAAAGAAACTCACACAATATGTACTCACTGATAAGTGGATATTAGCCCCAAACCTAGGATACCCAAGATATAAGATATAATTTGCTACACACATGAAACTCAAGAAGAATGAAGACTGAAGTGTGGACACTATGCCCCTCCTTAGATTTGGGAATACAACACCCATGGAAGGAGTTACAGAGACGGAGTTTGGAGCTGAGATGAAAGGATGGACCATGTAGAGACTGCCATATCCAGGGATCCACCCCATAATCAGCATTCAAACGCTGACACCATTGCATACACTAGCAAGATTTTATTGAAAGGACCCAGATGTAGCTGTCTCTTGTGAGACTATGCCGGGGCCTAGCAAACACAGAAGTGGATGCTCACAGTCAGCTAATGGATGGATCATAGGACTCCCAATGGAGGAGCTCGAGAAAGTAGCCAAGGAGCTAAAGGGATCTGCAACCCTATAGGCGGAACAACATTATGAACTAACCAGTACCCCGGAGCTCTTGTCTCTAGCTGCATATGTATCAAAAGATGGCCTAGTCGGCCATCACTGGAAAGAGAGGCCCATTGGACTTGCAAACTTTATATGCCCTAGTACAGGGGAACGCCAGGGCCAAAAAGGGGGAGTGGGTGGGTAGGGGAGTGGGGGTGGGTGGGTATGGGGGACTTTTGGTATAGCATTGGAAATGTAAATGAGCTAAATACCTAATAAAAATGGAAAAAAAAAAAGAAAGAAAGAAAGAAATGAAGATGGCAAGAAGGCATGGCTGAGAAGCTTAACAGGAAAGAGCTGAGGTGGGACTGCTGGGTATTTTACTTTTAGGTTATTACAATTGGGAGTTTTCTCCTGGCTTGTTTCTGAGCATGCTCATTATTACTACATATAAATGTTACTAACTTTTGTTTCTTGATATTATACCATACTACCTTAATTAAAGTTATAAAAAATAAAAATGTTTCTAGTTACACCAAAAAAAAAAAAAAGATCACTTAATTTGTTATTATGTTTAATTTTTGCCTGACCTGTTAGCATGTAAGAGAACATTGCATTCACGGGGTTAATTCTAGAGCCTAGAACAGTGTTGGAGATACAAAAGCACTCCATAACTATTGTGAAGTGTCCAGCTTCTGCTCAAAAGGAGGAAGATGAACTGAGACAGGCATGGCTATGCTTCCCAAATCACATATTAGATAGGGCCAACTTTCCCCCCAGCAAGGAAGAAAAAGGAGCACTGTGAAATCCAGGTTATAGATCAAAGATTCTCCAGCAAACAGGGGAAGATTAGAAAGGATATTAGGTACTGTGGTAATTTGAATGAAAAATTTCCCCCAAAGGCTTGGGCATGTGAATTCTTGGTCCCCAGTTGGTGGTGCTCCTTGGAGAGGTTTAGGAGGTGGCCTTGTTGTCTCGAGGGGGAAAGGTTTGGAAAGCATATATCCTCACCCAACCTCCAGTTTGCTCTCTCTGCTCCATGCTTGTGGTTGAGATCTGACCTCTTGGCTTTCGACTTTGGCTTCCATGCCTGCTGTTTGCTACAATGCCACTCTGCCCTGATGAACTGTTACCCCCTCTGGAACTGTCAGCCCAAATAAACTCTTGCTGTAAGTTGCCTTGGTCCTGGTATTTTTTATCCCAGAGACAGAAAAGTAAGGAACACCATCCCACGTAGCATTTTCCTTGTTGCTCTATATGAAATTAAAAGCCAAGAGAAAGTTACACTTATCATTTGAGATTATTTAAGACACATTCTTTTTATCGCCCCCCACCCCCACTTCTATATGGTGGCCGAATTAAGAACTGTTTTCCCACTTTGAAAGGCTTAGAATAAGGAGGATACCAAAGACAAGAAGGAGGAAAGAAACAAACCCTCAAATCAATAAATCTCCCTCAAGCAAGGGAGCTCACCTTGTGAGCTCAGTTTTGCCTAATTTTGCATATAAGCGATGTCATTGGTGCGTACAGTGGTGTGCCAGAAGCAAACTCACACGCCGCTGTCTTCAGGAAGCAAGCATCAGAAGCCTTTGAAATTCAGAGACACTCGGCTCTTATCTCCAGTCTCCATGGAGAAGCAGGGCCTCCTCTGCCGAGTGATGAGCAGCAGGCTTGAGTCTGTCCTTCATGTCTGCTTCCAGCTGGAGACGTCACTGCTCTCTGTACGGGCTCTTTGAAGAAAGGCTGACACTGCAGTGCATTTGGGAAATGGTGTTTGAGAGACAATAAAGGGGCCCTGGCTTAAACTACATTAAGGGATCACAGGAGTACATCTTGACTGTATTTTCAGATCTTTTGATTCAAAGACACACATTTTCTTATCTCCCAAGGGGAGAGGCCAACCTAGTACAGACTATAGACAGAGCCTCGCAAATAAGGTTGCCAACCACACATCAGAGATAATTAGTGAGAACACTGCACGGGGCTCCTTTGCTGCCTCAGGGCAGGGCAAGAATGGATTGTGGAGGAGACCCAGGGTGTGAGAGCTGAGACACCAGTCTAAACTGAAGAGTCGACATGCGCCGTGGTGCACTGGTGGTGTTAACTGCCCTGTTTTGAACTACCTGGGGAAGAAGAGGGGCATATGTTCACATCTCCAGGTGGCTTTGCCTGCTCACTTGTCCTGCATTCTTTCCTTAGTGTGAGAGGGGGCTAGACAAACACTGGCATGAGCTACAGTAAGGCTCTGTGCAGTCTCTGAAATGCTACCAGCGTTGCCCTGTGTGTGCAGAAGACTCGAACCCACCCGGTGCACACACCATTCATACATGCCACTTTCAAAGTCTTAATTTGATACATATATGCACAAAGGGCGTATGTGTGCAGAACAAAATGAGTGAAAACAAATATGCAAAATTATGCAAATAAAAAGAAAGCAAATGAAGCGGACCAGGGGCTGAGGGAGAATTCTTCCGAGCAGCTCTCAAGTTTCCTGCAGTCTGCTGTTAAGAAGTCTCTTTTTCCCTGACGGAGCTGCCAGAGTCCAGTTAGCGCCTGGTCAGTCTCCCTCAGTCATTAATGAACTGCCCCAGAAGACCATGTTCTTCTCTGCTGTCAACTGCCCAGGAAACTCCAAGAATTATTTCTTTCAGACATCCTCCGGCTTTCTAGAGATGCACCTCCTAATTTAGTGGTATCTATTTATTTCCCAGGAAAACTTGGAATCAGAGACGATGTGAACTGAAACACATTTCATTATGACTGACTGCTAAATAACATGCAGGGAAATGGTCAGAAAGGAAACCCAGTATTGCTGATGCTGGCCTTCATTCTTCTTGTATTTTTTTTAAACTTGCTTCCAACTCCCTTGCTTATCAAAGACTGTGTAGGTTTTCTTCCCTGCTCACTTCTACCATCCCCCTGCAATTTAATTGGACTGCCTTCTCACCTTAGACACACTGTTCACTCCCTCGGCATGGCCTGCCTTTTCTTCTTGCAGGAACGAAGAGAGATGGGTGAGGATTTCTTTGAAGTCGTTTTGGCTCCCATGAGAGTGTACACACCATCTCATTATCCAAAGAATCAGAGCTGTGCAGGGCTGACTTGGCCAAGCAGGTTAGCTACAACTCCACTGGCCTTTGGCTTTCTCTTTGCTATTTAAAATTGTGGTTAATTTAATTAACAGATGGCACCAGCAATATAGATAGTGATAGCCCTGATATTTAACAGCACATACACCCTGAAATTGCTGTACCTACACTGAAGGCTACCTAAGTATTTTTTCTATGGTCATTTTAACTTAATTTAATATTCCCCAATAGAATGAACTCATGGCTTGCCCTGCCCTAGCCCTCTGGACTGCATGTAATGGCGTATCCAGTAAGTATATCTCCATATCATAAGACCAGCTCAAATCCCAACATGTTCAAGAATAAATCAGTGTACCCTGCTTCAGTGATATTGTCCCAATAAATCATGTTGCCACTCATTCAGTCTCATAGGCCCTAAACCCCAAAAGTTGTGTCTTGAAACACTCCCTGTGAAACAGATCTCTAAATTCTGTCTTCTGTATGTCATACATGCCCCTTAGTCCGTTGGTATCCTTAATTCCATAGAGTGCTTGTCCGTGATGCTATCATGGCTAATGTTGGCTCTGCTCGACCAACAGATTGTTTTCTACAAGGGTGCTAGGCTTGTTTTTAAAGAATGCAAATCTTAGGACCAACATTCCGTTCACATATATGCAATATTTGCCCATCGCTAGTTTTCATTTCCTCTTAGCTTCAATGCCAAAACCCTCTATGTGTGATTCATGACCTTATGCCAGTCAGTCCTTGCCTACATCTCCATCCTGAACCCATCCCCCAGTCTCTCATCTCTCTTTCCTGACTCAGCAATGGTTCTGTCTCTCAATACTTCCAACATTCCAGTCTCATTTCTGCGGTAGGACTTTGTACATGCTATAGCTCTTCCACAGGTCTCCTCACCCCAAGCCTTTCTGGTTAACTAGTAGATTCACTCTTCCACTCATGTGTAGCTAAGCGCCCTTCATCCTAGGCTGTCACTTCCACCTCTACTCTCCCTGTATTCCTTCTTCAGATTGCCTGTCTGCATATATAATTGTGTTATTATGTGATTCATTCCTGTGGTTCATTGATAATCACCTCTCCCATGAGATATAAACTCTACAGTGGCAACACCTGGGGAGCTATGGCTCTGTCTTGATATCTGACAGTATAACCAGTGCTAGCAGTGTACTGGTTGAAAGACTGGTTAGCAGTTTTAAAATTTACATGTATAATCTGCTTCTGATTTACAGAAGTGGGATCTATGGGTTAGTAAGTGATTTTTGAACTCTGATTAGGAGTTTTAAGTGTGGATGTGCATGAAGTAAGGGACATAGGCATTTAAAGTGTAGAGGTAGAGATGTGGATGATGGTCAATAGGGAGCAACGGTGTTAGAAGTACAGTCCCCCAATGCATACTGGGGTTTTACTTAACAACAGAACACATATAAAAGTTAGTGTTGGACCACACCACCTAGTGATGATGTCACCATATTAATTTGTGTAGATGGTTGTCTGTGATGGTCACTGAATGATAAGGTCACATAACAATATATTCTAAGAATGTATTCTTGTCCTTGGGTGTCATGTGACTATATCTCACTTGGAAAGAGTTGTCACTGCTGAAATTTCATTAAACGGACCTAACATCATAAATCTCACTTTTCTGGCCCCGTCCTTATCTCTGGAGTAGCATAGCGTGATCTAAGCTGGTTTCTAGCATCCATAACGTGTAATGTTGGAAGCATTTGTACTGTGTTTCATGTTTTCTAGTTAGAAATAATGATCCACATCCTTCAATGGTCCCTAGTTGCCATGGTTTGCACACCCTCATTTTCTCCAGACACAATCCTGTTTGCCAACATGTCTCTTAAAGTCACTATGCAGAACAAGTCATGCAGTAGATCTCTTCTGATAAGTTCAGCCTCCAGCTGCATAGACTACAAAGACATCATGTTCTTTGGGGAACTACTCAGGGACAACTGATACCTGAAATGTTTTTTTCATATAACTGTACATCCAAAGTTCTCTGAATCCACATATACATTTTATGTACATGCTATTTTCTAGTTGGGTTCTCCAAGTCAGAGTAGCTATAAATTTTATATTTGCTCTCAAATTTTTAATCATACTCTTTATCAATTATCACAAATGTAAGGATGAGAACTAGAGACTTCCATGGGTTAGTGTTTGGGTACTCATGAATCTTACACGCGTTCGCGCGACCGGCCAGGAAGAACGCAACAAACCGGAATCTTCTGCGGCAAAAGCTTTATTGCTTACATCTTTAGGAGCAAGATTGCAAGAGAGCAAGAGAGCAATAGCTCTATTGCTTACATCTTTAGGAGCCAGAGCGCAAGAGAGCAAGAGAGAGAATGGCGAAACCCCGTCCCTTTTAAGGAGAATTATCCTCCGCCTAGGACGTGTCACTCCCTGATTGGCTGCAGCCCATCAGCCGAGTTGTCGTCACGGGAAGGCAGAGCACATGGAGTGGAGAACTACCCTTGGCACATGCGCAGATTATTTGTTTACCACTTAGAACACAGGATGTCAGCGCCATCTTGTAACGGCGAATGTGAGGGCGGCTCCCAACACATGAAAGGTGATATTATTATTTTTTAATTTTTTATTTATTTATTTAAGATTTATTTTATTTATATGAGTACACTGTAGCTGTCTTCAGACACACCAGAAGAGGGCATCGGATCCCATTACAGACAGTTATAAGCTACCATGTGGTTGCTGGGAATTGAACTCAGGACCTTTGGAAGAGCAGTCAGTGCTTTTAACTGCTGAGCCATCTCTCTAGCCCCAAAAGATGATATTAATAGTCATTCTGTGGGTAGTTATTTAAAAATCTGTGTATTTAATGTAGTATTTAGTCCAAATGTATATTAAAGTTACAAAATATTACATTTCCCAGTGTCCAAGAAACTTATTACTTATTCAACCGAGAGGAATTATTTTCATACCTGGAGTGGTAGTTTGCTTTCTATAGTTAGATGTGATACTCTGTCCAAAAGCACCTTAGGAATGAAAGGGTTTATTTGTCTCACACATCCATGCCATGGTCCATTATTCAGAGAAGTCAAGACAGGGACTCTGGGCAGGAACTGATACAGAAGCCATAAAGGAATACTGCTTACTGGCTTGCTCCTCATTGCTTTCTCTGCCTGTTTTCTGAAACAACTCAAGACCACCAACCGAGTGATGGCATTGCTTACAAGGAGCTGGGCCCTCCCATATTCATCAAGACAATATCCCACCTGTAACCTTAGGTCAATATGATGAAGGGATTTTTCTCAGTTAAAATTCTCTCTTCCCAGATCAAGTTAATAAAGAAAGAAACTATCTAACATGCCTGAAATATAGGATTTAGTAACCTTAATTCCATGGTTTTATTTAAGTTTTTTACTTCTTCTTTTTCATCTTCTAAATATTGAAACATCTAACATCAGTTCTATTTTGCAAATATCAAACTCATGAATCAGAGCACCTTACAACTCTTCCTACACTGCTGTAGTTTGTTGTGGTTTTTGCACACTGTGGCCAATGGTTCTCAGTGGCATTTGATGGTTTATATCATCATGACAGTAACATGTGCTCACAAGTTTAAGTGGCATGAGAAGCTGTGGGAGATGACTCTGTCCCTTAGGATCACAGTCTCATTGCACTGTTCCCAGGGAGCAGCTATAGTTCTTAAATGTATGTGTGTGTGGGGGGGGGGCAGGGGGAGGGAATTACGTGTATTCCAGGAAAAAGATGAAAGGGGGAGAGGGAAAGGTAATGGGGAGTGGGTAGAAAAAGAGGGAGAGGGGAAAAAGAGGGAGGGATGAAGAGAGAGAAAGAGAGGGGGATGGAGAGAGAGAGAAAGAAAGAGAGAGAGAGAGAGAGAGAGAGAGAGAGAGAGAGAGAGAGAGAGAGAACACAAATTTTGGTTTTCAATACTGTACCTGGGAAACACTACTTTATTTGGAGGGATATTTTAGCACTTTGGAAAACTATTTCAAGAAGTATTCCATCACTTGTTATTCTATGAAAATGCAAGAAGTGTGCTATAAAATGTGCTATACAAAGAATGATAAATTTGACATTGGAATCTGATTTTGAGTTGTTATGTTCTAGAGAGGGATGTAACATTGATGAATTCACTCAATCATTTTCAGCCCCTGGTTTTTTTTTTTTTTTTCATTTGAAATTATGCTTATATTTTTAAAGAATCCCTGGACAGCTAAAAGACTATCTGTTGGCAGTGCTCTGAGGAAAATAATGATGCAGAGTAGATGTAAGTCATTAGCTTTATGAAGAAAATGGTTAGAACGACAACTCTGGAGAATGTAAGAAAGTTCTGGGCCTGAGGTAATGGTGCAGTTTGTAAGGTTTTTGCTCTGCAAGCATGAGGTACTGCATCTCATCCCAAAGACAGGAAAAGAGCTAGGCATGATGAGGTGGCATACCCTTCTAATCCCAGCACTGGGAAGGCAGAGATGGGCGGGTCCTTGGTGATCACTAGTTAGCTAGTATAACGTACTTCATGAGTACCAGACCTAAAAGCATGGAACAGGGCATCTGAGCAACAGCAGCTGAGTTGGAACTTAGCCTTTTACATGTACATATGTACACATGCGCTTTCACATATGAACACATATGTGCACATGTACATACCCACAAAAGTCCTGAGCTATTTTGATTTATTCTTCAAATATTAATCAACACGGGCAGTAAATAAAGCTGTTCAGGCCCCACATTTCAGCATTAGTGAGGACCAGAGAAGACTGACTGTTCACCATCAATGAGCACAGCATTGCAAAGTCCAAATAGCCCCAGAGAAGAAAGGTGTAGAAAGAGCGAGGAAAATCAGAGCATATGAGAGTCTAACATGAGAAAGGACAGATGAAACACCTCCTATTCCCTCCCCACATCACTCCTTTAGAGCAGTATGGAGACTTAGGTTCTCTTGCTTTCATGGCAAGCACTTTACCAGCTGAGTCATCTCCCTATCCTCCCGGAGCCTCAGTATTTTTTTTTTTAAGTTTCCAGAGATAATTCCAATGGACTAAGAAAGTCGAAAACCACTGAAGTGAGGCATAAAAGTAAAAAAGAAAGGATTTCAGAATTTCCTTTTCTTCTGAGACACAATCTTACTCTGTAGCATAGGCTAACTTAGAGTTTCTATGTCATTCAGCTGGGATTGTACTCATGGCAATGCTCCTGCCTCAGCATTTCCAGTGCTAGGTCCACAGACAAGATGAGCCATGACCTACAGCTCATATTCCTTTTCTTTTACAAAGACAATAATAGTCATAATAGCAAACATGAAATACATGAAGTGTTCAAGCAACTTGTATATGAGTATACAAGTTGAACAACCATAGTGGCATCTTCTCAACATGACTCCCACATATTTCAGATATGCTTAAGGTAATAAGCTCATAAATGCAGTACTCACCAGCCACTTTCCCCTGAGTGAGAATAAATGATCATTCTAACATTTACGAATTGGAGAGAATTTGAATAACTAGCAAATGCTTTAAAAGAGAGAGAGAGGGAGAGAGACAATGGTTGAATGGCTCTAATATGCTAAAACATATGATCAGAATTGTGATTAGAAGGATGTGCTGATGGTGGTGAGTGAATAGGCAGGAAGACTGAGCATAAGAACAGAAAGAACCCAAAGAAAGAGCTAAAAATGTAACAAGTGTAAAAAACACACATCAGAGCATTAAAGGGAAGATGAACCCCACAGTATGTGTTCTTGGAACGGGGTTAACAGTAACATTAGATGTTTAGTTCATGTGTTAGCTACTTGTCTCTTCACTGTGGGTAAACATTGAACACAAATGACTTAAGAAAGGAAGGATGAATTCTGCTTTAGGATGCAGACACAGTGGGGGAGACATGGCTGAGTTTACATGGGAACATGCCCATAGGACTGCACACATCTTGTGGAGAAACAGAAATAAGTCAATCAACTGGACGTGGCCTGGGATACACCATTCAGATGCTGGTCCCCTGATCCACTTCTATGGGAAATACTCTCTGCCCTAGTGGTTCCAAGCTGGACAGCTCCAACAGCCTGAGTGAGGTTCATACATGTTAGCCAGTACAGAATTTTTCACATTCAAACCATAACTTCTACAGAAATTGACAAACAATCAATGGAAAGGAGAATGTAGAAACTGTAGGATAAAAGATGGGTGAATTTGTTTCCAATCTGGATGTAGAGAAAATGCTTCTAACTCTAACGTAAACAAAAAAATTCTGTCCCAACACCACCAGGAGTAACTCAGACCAGCAGGATCCAGGGATGCAGGAAATTGCCCAATCAGTGGTTCAGGATCTTTCCAACCTGCTCCGGTTTATATTGTGTGCAAACTCTGGAGCCAGTCCCACAGCACCCAGAGGAGGCTTAAATCCCAGACACTCTAACAAACCCAGGATCCCAGGATCTAATGAGATTGGTCACACCAGGTTCTCAGGGTGTCAGAGGCAGCTTGACTCCAAGAAACTCTGAAACACCCAGAATCACAGGATCACAGAGACAGCAGGACTCTGATGAGTTCTGACACAACCAGGATTACAGGAAGGACAGTCTCCAGTCAGATATAGTGAGGGCAGGTAGCACTAGAGAGAATCAGATGGTAGGAGGCAAGCATAAGAACATAAGCAGTAGAAACCAAGGTTAATTGGCACCATCAGAACCCAATTCTCCCTCCATAGCAAGTCCTGGATAAACCATCAAACCAGAAAAGCAAGACTCAGATCTAAAATCACTTCTCATGATAATGATAGAGGACTTCAAGAAGGACATAAATAACTCCCTTAAAGAAATACACAAGAACACAGAAAAACAGGTAGACACCCTTAAAGAAGAAACAAAAAAAATCCCTTAAAGAATTATAGGAAAACACAATCAAGCAGGTGAAGGAAATGAACAAAACCATCCAGGATCTAAAAATGGAAATATAAACAATAAAGAAATCACAAAGGGAGACAACCCTGATGATAGAAAACCTAGCAAAGAGATTAGGAGTCATAGATAAAAGCATCACCAATAGAATACAAGAGTAGATGAGAGAACCTTAAGGGCAGAAGATACCATTGAAAACATTGACACAACAGTCAAAGAAAATGCAAAATGCAAAAAGCTCCTAACCCAAAACATCCAGGAAATCCAGGACACAATGAGAAGACCAAACCTAAGGATAATAGGTATAGAAGAGATCTAAGATTTCCAACTTAAAGGGCCAGTCAATATCTTCAACAAAAATTATAGAATAAAACTTCCCTAACCTAAAGAAAGAGATGCCCATGAACAAATAGACAGGACCAGGAAAGAATTTTCTCCTGTCACATAATAATCAAAACATCAAATACATTAAACATAGAAAGAATATTACAAGCAGTAAGGGGAAAATGTTAAGTAACATATAAAGGCAGACCTATCAGAATTACACCAGACTTCTCACCAGAGACTATGAAAACTAGAAGATCCTGGGCAGATGGCATACAGACCCTAAGAGAACATAAATGCCAGTACAGACTATTACACCCAGCAAAACTCTCAATTACCATAGATGGAGACAACAAGATATTTCATGACAAAACAAAATTGACACAATATCTTGCCACAAATCTAGCCCTACAAAGGATAATAGATGGAAAACACCAACAATATCTAAACACAACAGTAATAGATAGAAATTACACCCTAGAAAAAGCAAGAAAGCCAACACGGGGTCACCATGGGCAGGGAGTCGGCAGACAACCCCAAGGTCCCTAGAGGACTCTCCACTCGATCTTAGGACCACCAGTGAGTGGAACACAACTTCTATTCCAGTCCAATTGTGCGGGACCTGAGACAGCATTAGGGAAGCAGAAAACCCAGCCTGACCAGGGTCACAAGTCCCTTCTGGTAGGCGCCAGCACGGGGTCACCTTTGGCAGGGAGTCAGCGGACACCGCCAAGGTCCCTAGAAGACAGCTTCTGAGGCAGACCCCGTTTCGGGCTCCAGACATCCGGGCCCCTTCCCTGCCAGAGGGGAGGTGTCCGCCCTGCCCAGGAGGGCTCTGCCACAGCATCTGGGGGAGCCATCTTGGTTCCTGGATCCTTCTGAGACTAGTCTGCCCAGGTGAGAGTATGGACTACAGAAGCTAACAGCTTCTGGGACAGGCTCTCTTTTGAGCCTTCATCTTCTGCCAGGAGGCAGGTCCGAACGCCAAATGTCTGTGCACCTTCCCTGCAAGAGGAGAGCTTGCCTGCAGAGAGTGCTCTGACCACTGAAACTCATGAGAGAGGTAGTCTCCCAGGTCTGCTGATAGAGGCCAACAGAATCACAAGAGGAACAAACTCTAAACAGAGACAACTATAACAACTAACTCCAGAGATTATCAGATGGTGAAAGGCAAATGTAAGAATCTTACTAACAGAAACCAAGACCACTCAAAACCATCAGAACCCAGCACTTCCACCTCACCCAGTCCTGGGCACCCCAACACACTTGAAAACCTAGACCCAGATTTAAAAGCATATCTCATGATGATGGTAGAGGACATCAAGAAGGACTTTAATAACTCACTTAAAGAAATACAGGAGAATGCACTTAAAGAGGTACAAGTTCTTAAAGAAAAACAGGAAAACACAACTAAACAGGTAGAAGTCCTTAAAGAAAAACAGGAAAACATATCTAAACAGGTGATGGAAATAAACAAAACCATACTAGACCTAAAAAGGGAAGTAGACACAATAAAGAAAACCCAAAGTGAGACAACGCTGGAGATAGAAACCCTAGGAAAGAACACTGGAACCATAGAAGCAAGCATCAGCAACAGAATACAAGAGATGGAAGAGAGAATCTCAGGTGCAAAAGATTCCATCAGCAACAGAATACAAGAGATAGATGAGAGAATCTCAGGTGCAAAAGATTCCATAGAGAACATCGGCACATCAATCAAAGAAAGTGCAAAATGCAAAAAGATCCTAACTCAAAACATCCAGGAAATCCAGGACACAATGAGAAGACTAAACCTACGGATAATAGGACTAGATGAGAATGAAGATTTTCAACTTAAAGGGCCAGCAAGTATCTTCAAAAAATTATAGAAGAAAACTTCCCAAACATAAAGGAAGAGATGCCCATGAACATACAAGAAGCCTATAGAACTCCAAATAGACTGGACCAGAAAAGAAATTCCTCCAGACACATAATAACCAAAACAACGAATGCACTAAATAAAGATAGACTATTGAAAGCAGTAAGGGAAAAAGGTCAAGTAACATATAAAGGCAGGGCTATCAGAATTACACCAAACTTTTCACCAGAGACTATGAAAGCCAGAAGATCCTGGACAGATGTTATACAGATACTAAGAGAACACAAATGCCAGCCCAGGCTACTATACCCAGCCAAACTTTCAATTACCATAGATGGAGAAAACAAAGTATTCCACGACTAAACCAAATTCACACATTATCTTTCCATGAATCCAGCCCTTCAAAGGATAATAACAGGAAAAAAAAAAACAGTACAAGGATGGAAAACACGCCCTAGAAAAGGCAGGAAAGTAATCCTTCAACAAACCTAAAAGTAGAGAGCCACAAGAACAGAATGCAAACTCTAACAACAAAAATAATAGGAAGCAACAATTACTTTTCCTTAATATCTCTTAATATCAATGGACTCAATTCCCCAATAAAAAGACATAGACTAACAGACTGGCTACACAAATAGGACACAACATTTGGCTGCTTACAGGAAACCCATCTCAGGAAAAAAGACAGGCACTACCTCAGAATGAAAGGCTGGAAAACAATTTTCCAACCAAATGGTCTGAAGAAACAAGCTGGAGTAGCCATTCTAATATCTAATAAAATCGACTTCCAACCCAAAGTTATCAAAAAAAGACAAGGGGGGGCACTTCATACTCATCAAAGGTAAAATCCTCCAAAGAGGAACTCTCAATTCTGAATATCTATGCTCCAAATGCAAGGGCAGCCACATTCATTATAGAGACTTTAGTAAAGCTCAAAGCACACATTGCACCTCACACAATAATAGTGGGAGACTTCAACACACCACTTTCATCAATGAACAGATCGTGGAAACAGAAACTAAACAGGGACACAGTGAAACTAACAGAAGTTATTAAACAAATGGATTTAACAGATATCTACAGAACATTTTGTCCTAAAACAAAAGGATATTCCTTTTTCTCAGCACCTCATGGTACCTTCTCCAAAATTGACCATATAATTGGTCACAAAACAGGCCTCAACAGATACAAAAATATTAAAATTGTCCCATGCATCCTATCAGATCACCATGGACTAAGGCTGATCTTCAATAACAAAATAAATAATAGAAAGCCAACATTCACGTGGAAACTGAATAACACTCTTCTCAATGAAGGAATAAAGAAAGAAATTAAAGACTTTTTAGAGTTTAATGAAAACGAAGCCACAACATACCCAAACTTATGGGACACAATGAAAGCATTTCTAAGAAGAAAACTCATAGCTCTGAGTACCTCCATAAAGAAACTAGAGAGAGCACACACTAGCAGCTTGACAACACACCTAAAAGCTCTAGAACAAAAGGAAGCAAATTCACCCAAGAGGAGTAGATGGCAGGAAATAATCAAACCCAGGGGCAAAAATAAACCAAGTGGAAACAAGGAGATCTATTCAAAGAATCAAACAAACCAGGAGCTGGTTCTTTGAGAAAATCAACAAGACTCACTAGAGGGCACAGGGACAGCATCCTAATTAACAAAATCAGAAAGGAAAAGAGAGACATAACAACAGATCCTGAAGAAATCCAAAACACCATCAGATCCTTCTACAAAAGGCTATCCTCAACAAAACTGGAAAACCTGGATGAAATGGACAAATTTCCAGACAGATACCAGGTACCAAAGTTAAATCAGGATCAGATTAATGACCTAAACAGTCCTATATCCCCTAAAGAAATAGAAGCAGTCATTAATAGTCTCCCAACCAAAAAAAGCCCAGGACCAGATGGGTTTAGTGCAGAGTTCTATCAGACCTTCAAAGAAGATCTAATTCCAGTTCTTCACAAACTATTCCACAAAATAGAAGCAGAAGGTACTCTATCCAGTTCATTCTATGAATCCACAATTACTCTGATAACTAAACCACAGAAAGACCCAACAAAGATAGAGAACTTCATACCAATTTCCCTTATGAATATCGATGGAAAAATCCTCAATAAAATTCTCACTAACCGAATCCAAGAACACATCAAAACAATCATCCATCTTGACCAAGTAGGTTTCATTCCAGGGATGCAGGGATGGTTTAATATTTGAAAATTCATCAGTGTAATCCGGTATATAAATAAACTCAAAGACAAAAACCACGTGATCATCTCAATAGATGCGGAGAAAGCATTTGACAAAATCCAACACCCATTCATGATAAAAGTCTTAGAAAGATCAGGAATTCAAGGCCCATACCTAAACATGATAAAAGCAATCTACAGCAAACCAGTAGCCAACATCAAAGTAAATGGTGAGAAGCTGGAAGCAATCCCACTAAAATCAGGGACTAGACAAGGCTGCCCACTCTTGCCCTGTCTTTTCAATATAGTCCTCGAAGTTCTAGGTAGAGCAATTACACACCAAAGGAGGTCAAGGGGATGCAAATTGGAAAGGAAGAAGTCAAAATATCACTATTTGGAGATGATATGATCATATACTTAAGTGTCCCCAAAAATTCCAACAGTGATCTCCTAAAGTTCATAAACAACTTCAGCAATGGTGCCAGATATAAAATTAACTCAAGCAAATCAGTAGCCTTCCTCCACTCAAAGGATAAACAGGCTGAGAAAGAAATGACACCCCTTATAATAGTCACAAAAAATATTGCATACCTTGCTGTGACTCTAACCAAGCAAGTGAAAGATCTGTAAGACATGAACTTCAAGTCTCTGAACAAAATCAAAAAAGATCTCAGAAGACGGAAAGATCTCCCATGCTTATGGATTGGCAGGATTAATATAGTAAAAATGGCCATCTTGCAGAAAGCAATCTACAGATTCAATGCAATTTCCATCAAAATTCCAAATCAATTCATCATAGAGTTAGAGAGAGCAATTTGCAAATTCATTTGGAATAACAAAAAAACCCAGGATATTGAAAACTATTCTCAAAAATAAAAGAACTCCTGGGGGAATCATCATCCCTGACCTCAATCTGTACTACAGAGCAATTGTGATAAAAACTGCATGGTACTGGTACAGCAACAGACAGGTAGATCAATGGAATAGAATTGAAGACCCAGAAATTAACCCACACCCATATGGTCACTTGATCTTTGACAATTTTTTTTTGTTTTTTTGTTTTTGTTTTTGTTTGTTTGTTTGTTTGTTTGTTTTCGAGACAGGGTTTCTCTGTGTAGTCCTGGCTGTCCTGGAACTCACTCTGTAGACCAGGCTGGCCTCGAACTCAGAAATCCTCCTGCCTCCACCTCCCAAGTGCTGGGATTAAAGACATGCGCTGCCATGCCCAGCTAAAAAGACCACATTTTTAACAAAGGGTGCTGGTTTAACTGGCGGTCAGCACGTAGAAAAATGAAAATCGATCCATTCTTTTCCCCTTGTACAAAGCTCAAGTCCACTTGGATCAAGGACCTTCATATAAAACCAGATACACTGAACCTTATAGAGGAGAAAGTGGGGAAAAGCCTTGAAGATATGGACACGGGGAAAAGTTCCTGAACAGAACAGCAATGGCTTATGTTCTAAGATCAAGAATTGACAAATGGGATCTCATAAAATTGCAAAGCTTTTGTAAGGCAAAGGACACTGTCAATAGGACAAAAAGGCCACCAACAGACTGGGAAAAGATTTTTACCAATCCTACATCCAATAGAGGGCTAATATCCAATATATACAAATAACTGAAGAAGAAAGTTAGACTCCAGAGAATCAAATAACCCTATTATAAATGGGGTACAGAGCTAAACAAAGAATGTTCAACTGAGGAATATCAAATGGCTAAGAAGCACCTAAAGAAATGTTCAACATCCTTAGTCATCAGGGAAATGTAAATCAAAGCAACCCTGAGATTCCACCTCACACCAGTCAGAATGGCTAAGATCAAAAACTCAGGTGACAGCAGATGCTGACAAGGATGTGGAGAAAAATGAACACTCCTCCATTGCTGATGGGATTACAAGCTGGTACAACCACTCTGGAAATCAGTTTGGTAGTTCCTCAGAAAATTGGACGTAGTACTACCTGAGGACCCAGCAATACCACTCCTGGGCATATACCCAGAAGATACTCCAACTGTAATAAAGACACATGCTCCACTATGTTATTAGCAGCCTTAAGGATGGAAGGCTTGTCTTTATCCTAGTCTGATGGTGTAGCTGATTTCTAAGCACCAGCCAGAATGTGAGCAGAGGGACAAGGCTTACAGGAGTGCACCTTACAAAACCAAGAGATAACGGTGACAAAGCTAGTCTCCACCTCTTCTGGTGGGCTTTCTGCCCCCCTTATAAATCCCTTGTAAAAGTTTCCTTGTGACTGTAGCATTGTATGACCTGATGCGCCACGCAGCTCCTTGCTATGCCATATGATAGGCAACCGGGTCTTGGAGAACTCTTTATTAAAATGCCCTTAAGTCAGAAAAGCATGCTTTGAAGTAGAACACTAGGTAGCTGCTTCAGTAAGTTGAAGATCAAAGATGTTGATCCCCACGGCCAGTGAGAACGAAAACGTGATTTCAGTGCCGAAGTGTTTGCAGAGAAGAAATTGTATCTTGCTGATAAAAGCGAGCTGAAAAGGGAGCAAGGCGGCTGAGGGCCTTTCTCCTCTGCTACCTGGATCACGAGGCGGCTCTCCAATCACCTATCAGACCTTGTTGGAATTGGTCTTTAAAATGTACAATCTTCTTTTCTACTCGTCTCTCTCTCTCCAGTTCAACAGCGTACTGCTCCCATCTTTACCCTTGAAAGAGAGCACGCTGTCTGCCCCCTACAGACAAGCCCTCTGAGGCTAGTGTCACAGGCTCTCATTCTGACTACCCTTGTTCTGATACAAACCTCCCCACATTAGACTACATCTCTTTCTCATTATTTCCCCATTCATGCCTGTGGAAAAGCTGCGATGAGACTTCAGAATATAAAATGCTCACAGCAGCCACTTGGTGAAGCTGTGCATATCCACTCTGGAGAGAGACACATTGATTCAGCATGGCTTTGTGGGATGCAAGTTACCTGTTAGTGAGATAAAAGCTCAAAGCCTCCTGGGGTTCTCCTAAACTCAGAACAAAAATGGTGAGTAGCTCTCAGCACACAGTGAGAAAGAAGTCAGCAAGGGGCAGGAGAGCCAAGCTGTTCTTAGCATGACTCCACAGATTAGCATGTGTCCTGGGAGGGCCTTCTGGGCAGACCTGAGAGAGATCTACCTCCAGGAGGCAGAGAGCAAAGGCACAGGCTAGTGAAACCTAGCATCCATCAATAATGCATCCATCACAGGATTTTATATTTCACTCATATTCCAGCACGCTTACCACGACAAGTGAGATCGAAGATTAGATGTGGGGGTGACCTACTTTGTACTTTCTTAGAACCAATGGAGAGTGTAGCCTAGCGGACTGTAGCTACTTCTTTAGAAATGTACAAGAATTTCCACATCCACCTAGAGATCTACACAGGGATGACCTGATGACCTAGGCAGAGTCCCGTGCTGATAGCACATACCCTGTGCCAGATGAGGACATTGGTGTGTGGAAAGAGAAACCTGGTGAGTGTGAGGCTAAAGATAGTCTGTCTGTCTTACACCTGTTTCACCACTTGTTTTTGTTCAGATGAGAGAAACACTAAGAACTCATGCTTATTTGCCAGGATAGCATGACATTCTGTGTGCAAGCACTCCCAGTAAGTATACAGTAAGTATACAGAATTCATCTTTGAGTTCTCCATTATGTGGTCTGTGAATCCAACCCAGGGCTTCACACATGCCAGGCAAGTACTCACCAGTGAGTGAGAGTCCTCATCCTTAGGTGTAACTTCTAGTGGGTTATCTGTTCACACTGTTTGCCAATTTTTAAGTCATTTGCTATTTATGCTTGTATAATATTTTCTCCTAGTATATAGCTTGCGTTTTCAGTCCTTCAAGTATCAAAAAAATTATTCCCTCAAAAAACAAAACAAAACAAAAAACAACGAACAAAACAAAACAAAACAAGTAATTCTCTGTCATTGCCTATGCCTTCTTAAAAAAGCCCATTCACTTGCATGAATCCACTAAACCCAGTGAACATGCTTTGGCTGTTGAGCAATGCTAGAACATTTTGTTCCCTTTAGCGACTGTGATGCTGTGTTTCAACAACACATGTTTTGTGTCTCCAGACCTTTCCTGGAGTAAGCAAACAGCCTGGGCAGCAGCTACTTCCCTTCGACACATTATTCCAGCCCACAGTTTCCTGGTGTGTATAAATTACCTCCATTTCAGTGTGTGGCGTAGTTTTATAGATCATTAGGTGGCCATGTGAGTCTCTGTTTAATGGCCTTCACATCAGGGAATCAAGGGAAGAAATGAGAAGCAGGAAATCATCCCAGTGGAGAGATGAACCCATACGTAGAATGGGGAAACGGTTTCTGAAGCATTGCCTGCTTTTAGTGTCAGGGGACAGCAGTCAAAGGGAAAAATTAATCTGCTGCAGCATGAGAGTGTTTACAGGCCTAGCATTTAATCATGTTGCAAAAAGATAGTGGACAATCCTTATATAATACAGAAAACTTAGTATTTGCATATTTCATTCATTGTGCGTGCTTAAATCCAAAGAAGTGTGCAGAAAATGTGTCCTAAAAGTGTGTGCTGAATTTATTGTACTCATATCTCCCTCCCTCCCTCCCTCCCTCCCTCCCTCCCTCCCTCCCTCCCTCCCTCCCTCCCTCCCTCCCCCTTTCTTCCCTCCCTCCTGGTTCTCCTTTCCCTCCCTCCTGGTTCTAGGAATAGAGTGAGGATATATGCTTCAAATTTCCCAATTTTTTTTGACCTTAGAAGATGGTGTCCTCTTTTTGAAAGAGGAAAAACTCTCTTGTTGCTGGCTGAGCTGGAAATAGCAAATCAGTACACAGCATTCGCTGTTTGGCCTTTTAGCCTGCTTTCTTTAGAGCTATTACATATGCCTAGAAGGTTTGAGGCCTGTGATTCATCATTCATCGCTTACAAAGCCAAGGTGATTGCATGCTATTTTGAAATTATTAATGTGCCTTCTTCCATTGCCTTTCTGAATGGAAGTCATCACCACTGTCTTTTGTTCTGGTTTGTTTTGTTAGGTCTTGTCATGTAGCCCAGGCTGGCCTGGGACTCAGAACCTTCCACTCCTGCCTGTGCTGGCGTGTCAGCTTCTTTTTTTGTCTTATATTTCAAAGGTGACTCAAAGAGTGAGGAAAGAAAGTTGGTTTTGTTTTGTTTTGTTTTTTAAGTATACAGATTATCAGGCCAGGAGGATAGGTCAGTGTCTAAAAACAGGAGCTGTATAAACCTGAACACCTGAATTCAATCCCCAGGCAACACAATTGACTAAAAGCCCAGAGTGTGTATTACAGGGGCAGGAAGAAAAGAGAGACCCTGCCTCAAAAGCAAAGCAGAAGGTGAGAACTGACTGGAAGTTATTTTCTGTCTGTCTGTCTGTCTCTGTCTCTGTCTCTGTCTCGTCTCTGTCTCTCTCTGTCTCTGTCTCTCTGTCTCTGTCTCTGTCTCTCTCTCTCTCTCTCTCTCTCTCTCTCACACACACACACACACACACACACCTCCCTCTGACTATAAAGAAAGTGACTGTAAAATCTGTACGGCATCAGCACTGTTGGCCAGACCGTGTGATCGACACTGGTGTTTCCTACTAAGTCAGGAGTGATCTGTTCTCACCAGAGCTGTGTCCAGAGAGAGTTTGTTCTTGAACTTCCTTCTCTCTGGCTGCAACATGTTTCAGAGTAAACCTCAAAATGGATGTGAAAGCCTCTATATAAGTACCACTTTCTCAACATGCACATATTCTACAGTATGATCAACTACAATACTGATTGTTTAATACTGTGATTAGAGCTGCCATTTTCGGTAGAATGATCCAACAGGTTATTTTAAAAGGAGTTTTGTTATTTTTGTTTTTTTTTTTAAAACCAAGTTTAACCATTGTTACTTTTTATTGAAAACAATTACTCTAAAATAAATAATGTGTTATATGTAAGAAACAAGGAAAATCATACCTGTGGTTCTATGTGAAGGCAGCCTTTATAATGCCCCCAACTTTCTCTTATTTTCTCTTTGCAGTTATATCTATGAATATATAGCATCAGTTACTTAGTACACTAAAACACCAAATTAAGTGTGACAACAGCGACACCTGTTTCTTTCTTTTCCTTTGTCTTTCTCCTATATAGGGCACACCTGGGATTTCCTTTCCATGTTATCAACTTGGCAGATGTCCTGTTGACTCTTCTAGATCTTTGTCAGAGTGTCTTAAGGACTCTGCTAAGGCATTAACACATAGCAGCTCAAGTGGAGAAGGTCCTACTAAGGTCCTGTCAATCTTAACCTGGGATGAAGAGGAGAGACTCCTTTTTCAGAGAAGGTGACCTCCAAAGTTTCATATAATTTGAAAACACTGAGATTGTGAGCCAATCATTTGAAGTCAGAGTCTCTTTGGGCAGCTAATCAACTGGGTATGTTGGAACCAGAAGGCTGTGGGATCACTCTGGACTTTGGTTTTTCTGAACTGTGGTAATGATTAATAGGATAGTGACATGAATCATTGATTTCTCTCATAGATGGCACTTTTAGCTATTTACTCATCACATTGCAATATAAATATTTATGTAGGAGTCCTACTGCTCCATCAGAAAATGAGTTGTTTGAGGACAGACAGCATGGTGTTTATTAGATTTCCTTGCAAGATTAAGAAATACCTTCTAGTAGGTATGATGATGTGTTTGAATGGATTGATAACTTTTAAGATAGAGTATTAGTTATTGGGTAGCTCACCAGGAACAATGTTCCAACTCAGGCCACTGTAGGTTATCTTAAATTCCTATCTACATAAAGATAAGAAGGCAGTGGAGATGGTGGACTAAACTGGCCTGATTGGGTCTGTCATTGTCACCTCCTAGAACTGAATAAAATATTTAGAAGCGTTCCTCTTTAGCTCTCAGTCTGGTGGGATAGCATTATTATTTTCATGTCTTCCAAAAATAAAATTGAAACTTAAGAGACATTAAGTAAACTGCTAGGTACATCAGTCGGGATTCTCTAGTGAAACAGAATTAATAGAATGAGTCTTTCTCTCTCTTTTCTTCTCCCTCTCTAATATGTATATTTAATTTATATTACAATATGAATTTAAAATATATAAACATTATACTATTAATATGTTAATTTAATATAATATATTTATATATATATTTCTATTAAGCAAAAATTCCTCATTGGTGTGCCCTCCATTTTTGGATATTAGCTAATTCCAGGTGTAGCCAAGTTCACAGTAAGTATAACCATCATACTCAACTTAGATAAATTTTACAGTGGTAAAACTTTAAACTTCGATGTTATTATGGACAGAGTGTTTACATCCTTTCCCAAATTTGTTCTCCCTTCAAATGTCAAAGCCGTCTAAGTTAGTATGGCTATAATTGAGGACAAGACTCCTAGGAAATAAGTTTAAATGAACACATGAGTGATATTCTCAACTTGTTATTTAGTCAGATGGTGTTCTCACTAGAAGTGACACAGGCATGTGTGCATGCACTGAAGAAGCACACATGTAAAGGTAGAAGAAGGCCATCAGTAAGCCAGGAGGAGGACGCTCATCAAAGATGAATATATATTGTGATATTAGATTGTGAACTTCTTGCTTCCTGAATTCTAAGGAAATGATCTTCTGTTGTTTCAGCTACCACTCTGTGATGTAGCCTGCAATGGCTATTCTTAGGTGACAGCTTGACTATATCTGGACTTAACTATAACTCAAGTGTCTGGGTACACCAGTGAGGAATGATTTTTAGTTAAATCTTTTGAGACAGGAAGACCTTCTTAATCCAAATCTTTTGAGGTGGAAAGATATACCTTTAGTACACATATTTTGAGGTGGGAAGATCCACTTTTAATTTGGGCCATGCCTTCTACTGGTACCCTATATAAAGGACATGGAAGAACACTTGCTGTTTTTACCTGCTTCTTCCTGCTGTCCCTGGTAAGTCTGTCCCTTCACTGACATTATTATCTACTTCTTCATGACTCTGGCATATTCTGAAGACCAGCTGAGACAACCAGTCTCATGGACTGAGCAACTACTGGGTTTTTGGAACTTCCACTGGTAGAGACAGCCATTGTTGGACTAGCTGGACCATAGCCTGTACATCAACCTAATAAATACCCCTCTTCCATATATATGAATATATACACACACTTCTGAATATATATATGCATATATATATATATATGTATATATATATATATATATATATATATATATATATATATATTCATTCGGCAAGTTCTGTTTCTCTAGAAAACCCTGACTAATATACAGCAGGAGCAGACTAATCCAGGAATTGTTTAGTAAATGGTCGGTTTATTTATACTGCTCAAAATGCTAGAGATTAGATGATTTACAAATAACAAGTGTTTCTCATGTTTCTGAAGGCTGGTAGGTCCAGGATTAAGGTGCCAACAGTTGAGTACCTGGTGTGGACTTACTGCTCAGTTGGCATTTTTGGTATCCTTATCTAGCTCTTTGATAAGGGCAGTAAGGACATGGGTGGGGCCTCTCCCTTTCTGACTCAACAATCACCCAAGGCTCTCACCTGCTGAGTCATCACACTGGTGATTTGATTTCAGCCTTGAAATTTGTGGTTGACACAAAATTCAGAACACAGTCACTTTAGCTCCTAAGAACAATATGACACTTACCTTTTACTTTTTATTTTTTTATGCGTGTGTGTTTTAAACCAGAAGAGGGAATCAGATCCTCTGGAGCTGGAGTTACAGATTTTGTGAGTGGTCTGATGTGGGTTCTGGGAATCAGACTGCTAGAAAACAACAAATGGTCTTAGCTGCTGAGCCACCTCTCCAGCCCCTGTACAACACACACACACACACACACACACACACACACACACTGTTAAAGGCCCAAGAAAGCAGCTCTGATGTTTATGCTGTTAGGGTTGCTGTCTAATTTGACTGGAAAAGAACAGCTGGAGCCCAGCTGGGCATCCTACTTTCTCCATATAGGGCAATGCTGCATGACATCTTCCTGTGTAAGCTTTTGGACTAGCAGCAGGACGGACTCAGAGTTAGTCATCTGCTCGCATGGTGAGTGAGGATGCCAAGATTGAGAACAGCAACGAAATGGAAGTATCATTGCATTTGCCTGTCAGCCTCAGAGAGCATTCCATGTCTTTTGCATTGTTAGTTATGAGCAAGTGGTAGCCTGATGACCTTGAATGGAGAATAACTGGATTCTGCCTTTTTATGAGGAAATGCTAAGGTTTTAGAGGATAATGTAGCATGGAAGACCTTCTATCAGCATCTTTGAAAATACATCTGCCACAGATATATTTGATTCTAAAACCCATGATTTTTCCCACAGTAATTTGGTAAAGTTAAACTAGAAACCCTTCTTGTGGGAGGAGCTAAAATATGGAATATAAATGAGAGAGATATATCATAACCAGTCTTTTAGGGTGAGCTGAGATATGTGCCACTCCACATTCAGTGATATAGAGACATTGAAGATGTGTCCAAATATATGATTTTTTTAAATTCAATTAATTTCTTCCAAGAGAACATGGGGGCTTGATGCTCAGGTAACTGGATCGTCCGTCTTGTCTCAATACTGGAGAAATAAAGAGCCCTGAGCATAACGTTTGTATGGAGGGGATCTGACCTGTGGCTAAGCAATGAACATCTTAGATCAATCTCAATGTCCCTTTAAGAGTAGAGGATGAACCACCGGGGTGTGGATATAGGCCAAATAAGACATTTTGAGGTAAGAGGGGATGATGGTATATAGGAAGGTAGTAAGTAGCAGGAACTTCACAGACTTGGCAGCGGCGCCCTGTATACAGAATGACTGTAAAAGTACCTTGTAAAGATACTGAGAGGCCAAATTCTCCATTAGAGACAGAACAAATGCATAGTATTTTTCTTTACTGAGAAAAGAACCTTAGATGTCTGTGGGATGAGAGCAAGGATGGATGACAACAGAGTCACACGACAAATCCCAGGAAAATACAACTCTGGAAGCCAGCATCAGGGCTGGCTAAGATCTAAGTTTATTGCCCAGCCCACAAGCTTATATTTCAGTGTTTGAACCAATCCCAAGCCCTTAAATCCTTGGTCAATCGTATCTTGCCATACTGTCACCCTGCTCCAATGAAAGCCCTCCATGACGAGGTAACTCAGAAGGAGTGGGGGGAGTATTGTCATCTGTGAGACACTTCCTTGAAGACTGGAGGTGGGGTGGGGTTAGAGAATGGTCAAAGCCTTGGTCTCAGTTCCTTTTTGCTAACTCATGGATGTGCTAGGAGCCATCTTAGATCTAATGCTGTGTAGGATAGATTAGGACTCTTTGAGGAATCACAGGAGCCTGTGGTGCCTCTCTCGATCTCCCTCCCACTTTTTCCTCCACAGGATTGACATCCACACCCCCCACAGATGTCCACATTGGAGGAGAAATAGCACAAACCACACATGTTGAGCCAAAGGCTATGTCTCCAAGGCTGGATATTTTTCATAAAGAATGTCATTTTTTCCCCTCAGAAAAAGAGGAAAATAAATTTGGTGTTATTTTACATTCATAATTCTTTGTCCTTATTTTTGATAGTGTCAAAATCTGAAAAGAATCAATTTCAACAGATTTCTTTTAGTTCTACATACTGAAGATAACGCCAAGAAACAAGAATAGGACCATTGCATCTGGGGGAGCCATCTTCGTTCTGGGATTCTGCCGATACTAGTCTGCCCAGGTGAGAGTATGGACTACAGAACCTAACAGCTTCTGGGACAGGCAGAAGCCACGGAGCTTCTGAGGCAGACCACATTTCAGGCTCCAGATATTCGGGCACCTTCCCTGCCAGAGAAGAGGTGTCCTCCCCGCCTGGGAGGGCTTTGCCACAGCATCTGGGGGAGCCATCTTGGTTCTCTGAACCCTCCAAGACTAGTCTGCACAGGTGAGAGTGTGGACCACAGAAGCTACACAGATTCTGGGACAAGCCCTGTTTCAGGCCGTCATCTCTATAACAACTAACTCCAGAGATTACCAGATGGCGAAAGGCAAACATAAGAATCTGACTAACAGAAACCAAGACCACTCACCATCATCAGAACCCAGCACTCCCACCTGACATAGTCTTGGGCACCCCAAAACACCCGAAAGCTAGACCCGGATTTAAAAGCATATCTCATGATGATGGTAGAGGACATCAAGAAGGACTTTACTAACTAACGTAAAGACATACAGGAGAACACTGCTAAAGAGTTATAAGTCTTAAAGAAAAACAGAAAAGCACAACCAAAGAGGTAGAAGACCTTAAAGAAAAACAGGAAAACACATCCAAACAGTTGATGGAAATGAACAAAACCATACTAGACCTAAAAAGGGAAGTAGACACAATAAAGAAAACTCAAAGTGAGGCAACGCTGGAGGTAGAAACCCTAGGAAAGAAATCTGGAACCATAGAAGCAAGCATCAGCAACAGAATACAAGAGATGGAAGAGAGAATCTCAGGTGCAAAAGATTCCATAGAGAACATCGGCACAACAATCAAAGAAAATGCAAAATGCAAAAAGATCCTAACTCAAAACATCCAGGAAATCCAGGACACAATGAGAAGACTAAACCTACGGATAATAGGACTAGATGAGAATGAAGATTTTCAACTTAAAGGGCCAGCAAGTATCTTCAAAAAATTATAGAAGAAAACTTCCCAAACCTAAAGAAAGAGATGCCCATGAACATACAAGAAGCCTATAGAACTCCAAATAGACTGGACCAGAAAAGAAATTCCTCCAGACACATAATAATCAGAACAACGAATGCACTTAATAAAGATAGAATATTAAAAGCAGTAAGGGAAAAAGGTCAAGTAACATATAAAGGCAGGCCTAGGAGAATTATACCAGATTTTTCACCAAAGACTATGAAAGCCAGAAGATCCTGGACAGATGTTATACAGACACTAAGAGAACACAAATGCCAGCTCAGGCTACTATACCAGCCAAACTTTCAATTACCATAGATGGAGAAACCAAAGTATTCCATGACAAAACCAAATTCACACATGATCTTTCCATGAATCCAGCCCTTCAAAGGATAATAACAGAAAAAAAAAAACAATACAAGGACGGTAACCATGTCCTAGAAAAAGCAAGAAAGTAATCTTTAAACCTAAAAGAAGAGAGCCACAAGAACAGAATGCAAACTCTAACAACAAAATTAATAGGAAGCAACAATTACTTTTCCTTAATATCTCTTAATATCAATGGAATCAATTACTCAATAAAAAGACATAGACTAACAGACTGGCTACACAAACAGGACCCAACATTCCTGGATGGAATGGACAAATTTCTAGACAGATACTAGGTAACAAAGTTAAATCAGGATCAGATTAATGACCTAAACAGTCCTATATCCCCTAAAGAAATAGGAACATTCATTAATAGTCTCAAAACCAAAAAAAAGCCCAGGATCAGATTGGTTTAGTGCAGAGTTCTATCAGACCTTCAAAGAAGATCTAATTCCAGTTCTTCACAAATTATTCCACAAAATAGAAGCAGATGGTACTCTACCCAGTTCATTCTATGAATCCACAATTACTCTGATACCTAAACCACAGAAAGACCCAACAAAGATAGAGAACTTTGGATCAATTTCCCTTATGAATATTGATGCAAAAAAATCGTCAATAAAATTCTCCCTAACCGAATCCAAGAACACATCAAAACAATCATCCATCCTGACCAAGTAGGTTTCAATCCAGGGATGCAGGGATGGTTTAATATACGAAAATCCATGAACGTAATCCATTATATAAACAAACTCAAAGACAAAAACCACATGATCATCTTGATAGATGCAGAGAAATCATTTGACAAAATCCAACACCCATTCATGATAAAAGTCTTGGAAAGATCAGGAATTTGAGGCCCATACCTAAACATGATAAAAGCAATCTATAGAAAACCAGTAGTCGACATCAAAGTAAATGGTGAGAGCTGGAAGCAATCCCACTAAATTCAGGGGCTAGACAAGGCTGCCCACTTTCTCCCTACCTTTTCAACATAGTACTTGAAGTCCAAACCAGAACAATTTGACAACAAAAGGAGAACAAGGGGATGCAAATTGGAAAGGAAGAAGTCAAAATATCACTTTTTGCAGATGATATGATAATATATATAAGTGACCCAAAAATTCCACCAGAGAAATCCTAAACCTGATAAACAGCTTCAGTGAAGTAGCTGGATATAAAATAAACTCAAACAAGTCATTGGCCTTTCTCTACATAAAGGATAAACAGGCTGAGAAAGAAATCAGGGAAACAACACCCTTCTCAATAGTCACAAATAATATAAAATACCTTGGCGTGACTCTAACTAAGGAAGTGAAAAATCTTTATGATAAGAACTTCAAGTCTCTGAAGAAAGAAATTAAAGAAGATCTCAGAAGATGGAAAGATCTCTCATGCTCATGGATGGGCAGGATCAATATAGTAAAAATGGCTATCTTGCCAAAAGCAATCTACAGATTCAATGCAATCCCCAATAAAATTCCAACTCAATTCTTCAACAAATTAGAAAGGGCAATCTGCAAATTCATCTGGAATAACAAAAAACCTAGGATAGCAAAAACTCTTCAAGGATAAAAGAACCTCTGGTAGAATCACCATGCCTGACCTAAAGCTTTACTACAGAGCAATTGTGATAAACACTGCATGGTACTGGTATAGCACCAGACAAGTAGACCAATGGAATAGAATTGAAGACCCAGAAATGACCCCACACACCTATGGTCACTTGATCTTTGACAAGGGAGCTAAAACCATCCAATGGAAAAAAAGACAGCATTTTCTTTTTTTTTTTTTTTCAAATATTTTTTATTAGGTATTTTCCTCATTTATGTTTCCAATGCTATCCCAAAAGTCCCCTATACCCTCCCCACTACTCCCCTACCCACCCACTCCCACTTTTTGGCCCTGGCGTTCCCTTGTACTGGGGCATATAAAATTTGCATGTCCAATGGGCCTCTCTTTCCAGTGATGGCCGAATAGGCCATCTTCTGATACATAAAGACAGCATTTTCAACAAATGGTGCTGGCACAACTGGCAGTTATCATGTAGGAAAATGCGAATTGATCTATTCCATTCCACTGTACTAAGGTCAAATCTAAGTGGATCAAGGAACTCCACATAAAACCAGAGACAGTGAAACTTAGAGAGGAGAAAATGGGGAAAAGCCTCGAAGATATGGGCACAGGGGGAAAATTCCTGAATAGAACAGCAGTGGCTTATGCTGTAAGATCGAGAATCAACAAATGGGACCTCATAAAATTACAAAGCTTCTGTAAGGCAAAAGTCACTGTCAATAAGACAAAAAGGCCACCAATAGATTGGGAAAGGATCTTTACCTATCCTAAATCAGATAGGAGATCAATATGTAATATATATAAAGAACTCAAGAAGGTGGACTGCAGAAAATCAAACAACCCCATTTTAAAATGGGGCTCAGAGCTAAACACAGAATTCTTACCTGAGGAATACTGAATGGCTGAGAAGCACCTCAAAAAATGTTCAGCATCCTTAATCATCAGGGAAATGCAAATCAAAACAACCCTGGGATTTCACCTCACACCAGTCAGAATGGCTAAGATCAAAATACAGGTGACAGCAGATGCTGGTGAGGATGTGGAGAAAGAGGAACACTCCTCCATTGTTGGTGGGATTGCAAGCTTGTACAACCACTCTGGAAATCAGTCTGGCGGTTCCTCAGAAAATTGGACATAGTACTACCAGAGGATCCTGCAATACCTCTCCTGGGCATATATCCAGAAGATGTTCCAACCGGTAAGAAGGACACATGCTCAACTATGTTCTTAGAAGCCTTATTTATAATAGCCAGAAGCTGGAAAGAAGCCAGATGCCCCTCAACAGAGGAATGGATACAGAAAAGGTGGTACTTTTACACAATGGAGTACTACTTAGCTATTAAAAAGAATGAATTTATGAAATTCCTAGGCAAATGGATGGACCTGGAGGGCATCATCCTGAGTGAGGTAACCCAATCACAAAAGAACTCACATGATATGTACTCACTGATAAGTGGATATTAGCCCAGAAACTTTGAATAACCAAGATATAAGATACAATTTGCAAAACACATGAAACTCAAGAAGAACGAAGACCAAAGTGTGGACACTTTGCCCCTTCTTAGAATTGGAAACAAAACACCCATGGAAGGAGTTACAGAGACAAAATTTGGAGCTGAGATGAAAGGATGGGCCATCTAGAGACTGCCATACCTGGTGATCCATCCTATAATCCGCCTCCAAACGCTGATACCATTGCACACACTAGCAAGATTTTGCTGAAAGGACCTTGATATAGCTGTCTCTTGTGAGGCTATGCTGGGGCCTAGTAAACACAGAAGTGGATGCTCACAGTCAGCTATTGAATGGATTACAGGACTCCCAATGGAGGAGCTAGAGAAAGTACCCAAGGAGCTAAAGGGGTTTGCAACCCTATAGGTGGAACAACAATATGAACTAACCAGTATCCCCCGGAGCTCCTGTCTCTAGCTGCATATGTATCAGAAGATGGCCTAGTTGGCCATCAGTGGCAAGAGAGGCCCCTTGATCTTGCAAACTTTATATGCCCCAGTACAGGGGAATGCCAGGGCCAAGAAATGGGAGTATGTGTGTAGGGGAGTGGGGTGGGGTAGGGTATGGGGGACTTTTGGGATAGCATTGTAAATGTAAATGAAGAAAATACCTACTTAAAATAAAATTAAACAAAAGGACAAAATGATACTAATTGGAAAAAAAAAAAAGAAAAAGAAATGAAACAAGAATAGGAGACACTTAGCCCCAGCAGGGACATCTGCCAGATCCATCTTCCCAAGGGTCAGGGATCTTTGTGGAAGATGGGGCAGAAAGATCACATGATCCAGAGGCAGCGATAACATCAAGGAAATGGTGTTTCCAGACACAACAGGGCAATTGTACCTATGAACTCACAGCAATTGTGCAAACCAAATAAAATCTGCACATGGAATGGGGGAGGTGGGTCTGAAAGAGCCATCTATTGGTTTTTCTTAGCTGCTAGCAAATATATATATGTGTGTGTGTGTGTGTGTGTGTGTGTGTGTGTATAATATATATTTGGAGAGAGAGAGAGAGAGAGAGAGAGAGAGAGAGAGAGAGAGAGAGAGAGAGAATATCAGTTTTACGTAATGATATAATTCCCTGGTAGATTGAGCATAGGCGGGCCCCACACCCAAGAATATTGGGACAACTGACATGGACTCTATGGGTTGTTCATAGGGAGATGAACATGTATCTAAGAGGAGCTACAGGATTGGGTTACTATGATCAAAACGCATTGTCAAAGGGGGAGGGGAGCATCCAAATTACTATAATTGTTGGTGCCAATATTTCTATAGTGCAGGTTGTCAGGGTAATGGTGATGAGGCTAGGTAAGAATACAAGATTGGTCAAGATGATGTTGATTCGTATATCTTTTTAAGGGAGAGAAGTTCTTTAAGAAATAGATTCTTTAAAAAGCAAATCTGATAGATTTGTGGACATAGCAGATCAAAATAAGGTGAGTTAAGTGGTTTTCATGTCCCCTAGTCTATTTATGCAGTCAATCCTGCCCTGGTCCATCTAAGCTGCTGTTTGTTAACTCGGTTCTTATCAGCAAAAACATTTATTTTCAACTCTGGAGCTCAGAAGTAGAGTGCTGCAAATGAGAGAAGATTGAGTTCTGGTGGGGACCCACTGCTCATTCACAGAATGGAGCCATCTCAACTGTGTTTCTCATGGAGCAAATAAAAAGGCAACTGAAAAATCACATCCTAGCCTTCCGGAAAGTCATGTCCCAGAGGCCCCAACTTTTAACACCGAAATCCACTGCAGTGTGGACACACTCAGGCACAAATTCCTTCAACAACAACGTTCTTAAGTCGTCTTTAAGAAAAGCCTTCCTGATTTGCTCAAGGTCCATGTTTATTTGCAGCAGTTTTTCAAGAATGGGCAAGCACAGGAGGAAATGGCAAGTCTAGTCAAGAAGCTTTTTACTTCAGAAGTCCCAAACCCCATAAAAACAACAGATCTTCCTTTGAATGTGTGTCGAGGTGGGATGGTCATCTGCGCATGCCCAAGGAACCTCAGCCGCCTCCCGCCCCCTTTTGCTATCCAATCAACAGAATGACTTCTCACTTCCTACAGGTTTCCGGGCCACCAACTGACACAGGTGTCACATTTGAGCTTACTGTTTGCTGTTGGCTTTCCCTGCTCACAGTAAACAAAGGCATTGCTGGAGAAAACCCAGCTCCCGAAGAGGGGCCTCTAAGCTGCACGTTTTCACTCAATTGTCACTATGAGCACATTTATGGTAGTTTGAGCATCCTGAGTTTTAGTTCATCACAAATGGTTATGATTTCCATCAGGAGGTAAGGAACCTGGAACAGGAACCACACAACTGACTGACTACAGGACAGAGGAGACTGGTTTCCTTTCCGATGTTTAGAAGATTTCTGCTCGAGGCAGCGGAAGAGTGTGACATATTTTGAACCTGACTTTTCCCTACACACAAACTTACAGTCCACATGGCAGGGGGGACACATTAATTCAGAAGGCTGTGGTCTATTGACTTAAACCTTGGGGGGGGGGTGGTAGTTAATTTATATTATATATTTGGAAGAGCAAAGGAGAAAAGCCAATCTATTGGATTATTCTTTTCCACATCTACCACCTTCATTCCCGGTAATCTTTTATCATAGAAATCCTTGCCCCCAGAAACGTAAATAACGCCAGGTCATCTGAAGAAGCATTGCTAACTTAAGTGGCTGTAGTCAAAGGAAGATTTTATTCTCTGTCTGAGATGATTGTTCTTCCCAGCTAGGGGAATGCTTTGGAAAAAAAAAAAAAAAACACACCATAAAATTCGTGGATTCAATCTCCATGCTCAATGGAGGGCCAGCTGACCCAGCCTAATTACCGTGCTTATCATAAAAGCCGCTGCCTCTCTAATGCCTTCCTGCTGGTTAACCTGAAGCACTTTTTAATAACCCAACGGCAGGCGTTTCCTAAGGAGTATTTCCTTTAGAATCGCTTTCCCTGGAAGAGCCACATTTACAGATATTTCCCTCCCTCTCATGTGTTTCAGCGACCTACAGATTTTGGAGTAGAATTCAGAGCCAGATTAATGAGAAAGCAAGCTGGGCACCCACGTAGGCTGCAGTTCCGAAAGGAGAAGGGAAACAGCATTGGAATAAATTGGCAAGATGCAAATGGGTTTCACTGTTCCCAGCATCACCTGTCTATGCGGAGCACTTGGGTGAATCACACTTCAACTTGCCGCAAGCTCAGTCCACAGATCAATAATGCATGTTGTTTTGCTTCCCAAGATCGAGTGACTTCATTTAATCATCTAAATTTTAAAGCCCCAGTTTGCTTTCCAAGATAATCTCTCATCTAGAAAACGGCAAAAAGGAAATTGAGAGAGCAAAGGTAGGAGATACTTGGTTATTTGTTAGTCCACTCTTATAGATAATGAAGTTAATTCGAGACTTCTTACATGCCGTTTCTTATGTATGAAGCCATTGACTCTTTCTTTTAGTGTCAATTAAAAAAGGACAAAAAACAACTTAAGGAAAATATGGTAAAGGAGTTTAACATCATTAGGATTTGTAGCGCAACCATGACTCAAGTTGACCCTGAATGACACGCAATCTATTTGATCAACTCTTTGCCATTTTTGTTGGGGCAGGGGGGGCAACTTAACAAAGAAGATATTTAGATGCAACGTTGACCTTCACAGACTCATTGACTATGTAAATTCTGATTAAGTAATTGTCTGCTATGTGATTTCTGATTAAATAATTGTCTGCTATAACTTTAGAAGACCACATTGCTTGTTTTGTTGAAATGAGGTTCTGTTATAGAGGCTTGAACTTGGACCTTCTGCTTGAGCCTCTGAAGTACATGATTTTACATGTGCACTGCAACACCGCACAGGAATCGAGCTTGTCACTGTTAATTTTCCTATGTCCACTATTAACGTCTTCACTGTTACTCTAGCAATAATTTTGTTTCTTGGCCAATTCATTGTCACTTATAAATTGTCTCCGTACCATTTATAATTCATCATGGAAAAATCCTGGAAATTCTGCATCTAATCACTCCATTTCCCATGGAAGACTAGACAGTTCTTGATGCTATTCTATTTATCTGGGCTTGGACTAATGGCTGTTCACATTTATATGTAGTGCTTATTTAATCCTCCTAATAACTTTATCACATAATTGTGATTAACTCCGTTCAGGAACACAATAATTGAAGCTAAAACACACTGCTCGTCTGTCTACAGTTTTGTGAGCAATAAATAATGAAACCAGAATTTGATTTCAGAGACATCAATTTGCCTGACACTAGAATGCACACCCCAAAGCCTGCACAATCATTCAATTGTCATTTACTGAGAGAGTACTTCACATTGTGATCCACACTGGACACTTTGTTCCTTCTAGGTGTGCTGACCAAACTTGAGGTGCTAAACAGCTGTCAGTACCTGGTCTCATAACCTGGGAGTGGCAAAGCTAGCTATACTCTTCAAATTACAGGTCACTACAATACTTCCAAAAACGTTACTCTTCAGATGTAATGCTTACTATAAGCTAGGATGGTCTATTACCATTTTCACTTCATTTTGTTGTATGCTATCTCCATAAATATGAGGACCTGAAGACCTGAGTTATAATCCCCAGCCCACAAAAAGCTGGCTATGCCTTAGTCCCAGCAATGGGGAGAGATGGAGGCAGATGGATCCAAGAACTTGCTGACTTGTTGGATGGTTGGATAACTCAGAGATTGTGTCTCGAGGCAGCAAGTCAGATAGTTATAGAAAAAGACATTCAACATCTTGCTCTGGCTTTTGCATGTGTGTGTGCATGGGTTTATGCACAAGGGTCAGGTCAACCGAGAGTAGAACATATTCTTAGACTCTAAATGGAGGAAGAGCATTGTTGTATAATAAAGAGAAGTTTAATGCACTGCACACAGAGGTATAAAGGAGAATATTTACTTAATGAACTTGCTTGGGGAAAAAAGGCTACACCAAGTACTATATTGTATCTGACTTCTGCAACTGAATGGTTCTGAAAATTATCAGCTACCTGAGATGAGATAGAAGACTATTCTAATGAAATGAGGATTGTCAGTCAAAAATGATAAGGAGATAAATCCTGGCTTAGAGAAAAGCATTGAGGGCCTAATTATAATTTCTTAAGACCTCAGAAAGATCAGTCAGGTTAATGTTCAGGAAGCATGTGAGATTAGGGTTTGATTTCACAGATCTAGTCTTCTCCTGAAAGCCACATGGGCTGCAGCATGGCAAGAGGCATGCCTCTTAGGTATCTTAGCAGCAACTCAGAGCACTAACGGTCTTTTCTTATAGGTATTCATAGGTTGTGGGCTTGTTAAATGGAGTATACATTCCAATATAACCTACAGGAAGCCCACAACATTTTTGAGATAACTGTATTAGTAGACACATTTCTGGAACATTAAATAGAGATTCCCCCAAATCCCACTGACTAGGGGAGGGATGCATCTTCCTAAGGAGAAGTAGATTAGATATTTAGGGATGGATGAGGGGAGGGGGAACTTGGATGGGAGAGCCAAACTGAGAGTGGGAGTGAAAACATGAGTGAGGAAAGGCATATGGGGAGGGATAACTAAAACTAAGGGCCATTTGTGGGGTTGTATGGAAACCTAATACAGTAGAATTTTCCTGTAATATACATATATATGAAAGTGAGCAAAATGAAGTCAGCAAGTAACAGGGGAGAGAAAGTCCCACCTGGACATCTTTCATCACCAAATGAGGTTTCCAGTATTGAGAACAAGTTACATGTAATCGAGTTGTTGGCCTAAAGGGTCTAATGAAAGCACTAAACAACCCAGACTATTGCCAAGGCTATTGGTGGTTCTCCACAAATCAACTGCAAGGCCCTATTACTGAGTACAATACTTACACAACTCATTGAACATGGAGATACAGAGTTGTTGCCTTCCTAGAGCCTTTACCCCTACAGAGTAATATTCATGATACTAGATGACATTATGCATGTTACCAAAGGAGAGGTAAATGTCAACTCAGCAACAAAGCCTTTGACCTACAAGAGTGAGGAGCTTACAAAATATGCTGATGCAATAGTGGCACAAAGCCTATGGGAGTAACCAGTAAATATCTGATTTGAGTTAAGGTCTACTCCATGAGCTGGAACCTGTACTCTATGCAGCTTAGAAAACCAAGAACCTGATACTAGATAGGCCAAGAACCTAGGATAAAACAAACTGTTACTGTTCTGCTAAAGGACTCCTAATGACATTCTTCTTTACTCAGTAGATCTGTGCCTTTCCAGCTATCAACCAGAGAAACTTCCTTATGTAGCAAGTGGGAACAAATACAAAGACCCGCAGCCAGACAATATGCAGAGAATGAGAGATCTTGGAATACTCAGCTCTAAAATAGATTTCCCCATACATACCTTGCAGGTCCTTTGCATATATATTATGGCTTCCAGTTTGGGGTTTAAAAAGATTCCCGAGTGTGCAAAAATGTTTCTCTCTGCCTCTGCATGCATTTCTTGTTCTTTGGCGCTTTGTCTTATCTGGTTGTTTTGTCTTATTCTTATTTCTTTGCTTTTTTATTTCTTTTATTTTGCTATTATTTCTCAGATGCCTGTCTTCTAAGGAAAGACAGAAAGCATGAGAATCCAGATGGAAGGGGAAATGGGGAGGAACTGGAAGGAGTAGGTGGAGTTATATCCAGTAAGAAGTGAGAGTATTTTGCATGTGGAAGGGACATGTATGATTGGGGGAGAGAGTACTAGGCAGCTTCTAACTTGATGCTCAACACTTCATCCCTCCCCTCTGGTGCTTATTATTCTGTCCCACTGAGTGTGGTCTGAACCCAGGAGACTGCAAGTATAGCGTGGTTTAAGTATGGCCTGCTGTTTCCCTTTATTGTGTTATAAAGCACTGTTACCTCTTTCCTTCCAGTATGTCTTATTTTCTGACTGCATGTTCCTTCCTTCCAGATCTCTTAGATTTTTGAAATAAGCTTTCATGCTGTGAGATATTCAATAGAGATGCCCATGTCCAAAGAGAAGGAAAGGAAATCTCTACCTATCAGCTTTGGAGGACCTGGGGTTTAGTCTAGTAACCCAGAAGGAAGTCAGTCTTGCCAATAGCCCTGTCTGTGAGTGAGCTAGTATCATATTTTCCCCAGTTATTACTTGAGATGATTATAATCTTCTCAAGATGCCGAGGTGGAGAACTTGCACATAGAATTACTGACAAGGAAGGAAATGTATACTCTGTTTGACCTGCTAAGTCCTGGGGCCATCTGCTACACAGCAATCATCCAGCCACACATTTCCCAGAGAATTAGGTTGAGACATACTCTTCTCAGGGTAGGTTGTCTGGGAATTCCTACCCTTGACATCCCCAGGTGAACACAGCCTTCTACATGTTTTGAAGTCCATAGTTCTGTAGTTAAAGGTCATTTGCTTTATTTTTTTCTAGAAGGAAAAACCCTATGTTGTTTAGAAGCACAGCACCCTGCGTCTAGAATATCACTAGACAGTCCTCCCTGGACCTCTCTTACTTTGACCTTAATTTCAGCCCCAAATGAGGTCTCACACACAGACTCTCTTCTCTGACTTTTAGCCTCTTGATTTGTATTAACAATTACATTTATTTTTCTAACTATTAAAAAAAGAAGTCTGTCAATTCATTATAATAATTGCATAATTGGATACAAGTCATATTACGTTTTTAGAAGTTTTTTTTTTTTTTTTTTTTTTTTTTTTTTTTTTTTTTTTTTACACAGACTAAGCATTAGTTAAATGAAAGCCATCATTAAAACTTTCAATTCATAATAAGGGGGTAGAGGGTTTTTTTTTCTTGTAGTATTTATTTTTGAAAATGTAAGTCTAGGTTCGTGGCTTAGAAGAAAAGCAAGGCTTGGAGACAGAGGCTTAGGAAGTACCAGGCAGCCGTACATTTTGCTCCTTATCCCCTGTGCTAACATTTATGAAGTGTGGGAGGTTATGGAAAGAACAGTGAAACAGTCTTTGTGAGACTTTAGCTCACTGCCTGGGGCACAGTAAACACAAACCTTGAGAGCTGCCTTGTTGTTATTAATAAGAGGGTGGGAGTGATCACCAATATATCATACTCTTCCATTATAAAGACAGATAAACCCCAAGAATGCATCAGGTTATTATGGCCATGATGATCCTCTGGGTGACCTTGCAGAGAGCAGTTTCTATGGAGATGTAATTGCTGTTGTGAGATTTGAGAGCTGTTTCTAAGTGGGCTAAGAACCTATCACAGTGAATGAAAAATTAAATAAGAAAATAAACCATCATGTTTCACATCTACAGCAGGCCATATTATGGCCTCCCCTGAATATAACCATATACCAGTCTTGGGAACCTGATATGTAGTGATTTTATGTGGTAAAATATATTTTGCAGATGCTATTAAATCAAAGATCTTAAAATGGAGAGATGATCTGACATTTCTCAGATGGTTTGATACAACCACAAAGGGAAAAAAAAGGGTCACTTAAAAAGTTGAGATATGCAACAGAATAATGGAGCCATTATTTAAAGAATGTAAGCAGTCTACAGATATTGGAAAAAGTAAGTACAAAATAGATTCTACCTTAGACTTTGTATAAGGGAAGACTTTAGTTTTGACCCCCACAAGAGCCATTTTTGGCTGCTGATCTTCAGAACTGTAAGAGAAACTGGGCTCTTTTCAGTGACCATGAACATTGTGACTTTCTAGAGCAGTAGTAAGGGATCCAGGCTCTGCAGGGCTGGAGTTGGTGCTTACTGCTTCGTATCCGGGGCTTTTCCCATCTCTGAGCTAAGTACCTGACCAAAGCATGTGAGGAAAGCTTTATTTTGGTTGAGGGCTTGGGAGGTCAGTCCATCCTGGCATGGAAGGAATGGCAGCATGAGCCTGAGGCAGCTAGTCACGGTCATTGTCTAGAGTCTGGAAACAGAGAGCTGAATGCCGGCACTCAGCTGAAGTGTTCTCTAGTTCAGACTGGGCCTCAGCCCATGGAACGAAAGGTACCACTCACAGTAAGGGGATGTCTCCTCTCTCATTTAACCCAGTCTAGAAACTTTCTCACAGTCGTACCAAAGGTATTTTTCTCTAGGTGATTCAAGATCCTGACACACTGACAATATTAGCAACTACAAGTTCACTCCTGGTCAAACTAATAGCCAAAAACATCACTTTTAAGAAATAACACGGCCTACCCCATTCTGCAACTCCCCCGTAGGCTCATGACCTTCTTTAACGTCTAGATGTAAAATGCATCTAGTCCGTCTTCAAAAGTTCCTGTAGTCTTTAACTGTCCCAACTGTCTTAAAAATTATAGGCTCAAAGTTCAGGCAATTTTTAACAATGAGCCCCTACAACAACAACAAGCAGCCTATGCACGTACATGTTATGATAGCATAGAAATTTTAAAAAATCCTCATCCCCTCAAAAAGAAGAAAGGACTTGTATCAAGGAAATATTGGGCCGAGACAAGACTAAAATCTAGCAGGAAAACATCAATCCTACACTTCCATAGGGCTCATGATGAACTCGTCTGGTCTCCAGAGGGCTTGTATAGCTCCTTGTTTCTTCTGCAGCTCTACCTCTTACATCCCATAAAACCTCTCTTTGGGGTCATCTCCATTGAGTGCATATAGCTCTTCTTGGTGTGTGTCCCATAGCCCTAGCCTCTCCAACATCCTGGGTCTCCAATGTAACTTGTACTTCAGCTCCACAGCTCATGCAGTGGCCTCTTAGGTCCTCTTTTCAAGGGATCCAACCTGAATCACACTGCTTGGCTTAAAAGAGTTTTCTGGAACATTGGAACAAGCCTCCACGACTCCCTCACTCTTTCGTCTATCATGGCTGTAAAACCAGTGCAGCACGGTTGCTTTAGCTGAGTTCTGCCAGTCTGAGAAGGAGCCTGCTTCCTTTCTATCAGAGCTGCATCACACTCTCTGTGCCTTCCAGAGACTCTGAACAAATATTTCCAGAGGTGCTTGGTTTTGAACATGGAATCTCTCCAGTGGCATTTCTTTTAGGATCTCTACTTTCAAATGAATTTCATAAGACAGAATCTTTGATGGGTGCTGTCTTTCCCTCAGGGTACCTTTCCCATTGTCCCAATGCAAGGTGGGAGGCTTCTCTTCAATGCAATCTTTTTTAAAACTATTACACAGACCACATGAAGCTCAATAAGAAGGAAGTCCAAAGTGTGGGTACTTCGGTCCTTCTTAGAAGGAGAACAAAATACTCACAGTAACACATATGAAGATAAAGTGTTGAGCACAAACTGAAGGAAAGGCCACCCAGAGACTGTCCCACCTGGGGATTCATCCCATATACAGTTACCAAACCCAGACACTATTGTGGATGCCAAGAAGTGCGTGCTGAAAGGAGCCTGATATGGCTGTCTCCTGAGAGGCCCTGCCAGAGCCTTACAAATATAGAGGCGGATGTTAGCAGCCAACCATTGGACAAAGCACAGGATCCCTAATAGAGGAGTTAGAGAACGGACTGAAGGAGTTGAAGGGGTCTGCAACCCCATAGAACAACAATATCAACCAACCAGACCCCCCAGAGCTCCCAGGGACTAAGCCATCAAACAAAGAGTATACATGGCTCCAGCTGCATATGTAGCAGAGGATGGCCTTGTCATGCATCAATGGCAGGAAAGGTCCTTGGTCCTGTGTAGGCTTGATAGATGCCCCAGTGTAGAGGAATAAAGGGTAGGGAGGTGGGAGTGTGTAGGTGGGTGGGTGGAGGAACATACTCATAGAAGCAAGGGGAGGGAGGATGGGATAGTGTGTTTCCGAGGGGGAGGCGACTGAGAAAGGGGATAACATTTGAAATGTAAATAAAGAAAATATCAAACAAAACAAAACAAAACAAACAAACAAACAAAAACCCAAACCAAACCAAAAAACTATTAGAGCAACAACTTCAGCACCAGCCTTGTCTGGATCTTTAAATTTTCTCTTTTATCTAACAGATTGCATATTTTCCATGTCTTTTATTTTTTTTCCTCACCTGTTTCTGTCTCTAATTCTATAGATAGTTAGGAGCAGTGATCAGAAACCATGACATGGATGGAGTGCTATTCTCTGTAAAGATTTCCTCTTTCAAACAAATCAGTTTATTACCTTTGCATTTAACGCCACTCCAGTTCTTGGGTCACAAGTGGAATGCAGCCAGAGTTTTTGCCAGAATACAATACGAATGACTTTCATCCCAGTTGCTGATAGAGCTCATAACCCCACTCTGGAATCTCATGCTCTAGGCTTTTACTGTCCACCGCTCTCTTTGCATTTTGTTTTGTGGAACTCCCATCAGAGTGGCCCATTACGTTCTTCATACAACATTCTAAGACTTTGGCAGCACAATATTGCAAACGTCCCCAGGTTCTCCGCACACCAACTTCAAAGGCCTCCAAATCATAGCGACCACCCCACTCCCTGGTACCAGTTTTCTGCAGCAGAAGCTGCAGGCAGCGCCTTCTGCTGTGCTCGCATTCAGGAAGCAGGTGAATACTCACACTCAGTTTGTTCCTTCTACTAACACATCCGAGGGCCCCAGCCCACGGAATGCTGTAGTCCACAATTCATGGTGGGTCTTCTCAATTCAATTAACCCAAACTAGTAATTCTCTCGCGGATGAGGCCAGAGGTTTGTCTCTGACTCTCAGAAATGAAGCCCAGTGGGAAGCTCTCAGATCAATTACTAGTGTGTCTTCAGAAAGGAGGTGTAAGACTTGAGTCTGTCTGTCTGCCTAGTCTGTCTGTCTGCCTTATTGATATGAGTGATCTCTCTGTGGTTTTTTTGTTTGTTTGTTTGTTTGTTTGCTTGCTTGTTTTTTTGTTTGTAGGTTTTGTTTTGTTTTGGCTCTGCCAGCTACCACCACCATCCCCGAGAACTTTGGCAACCTTGTGTTATACTGTTTGAACATTTAGGCTTCAAAAATGTAAGCTAAGACATGCTTTTTTCTTCTTCTTCTTCTTCTTCTTCTTCTTCTTCTTCTTCTTCTTCTTCTTCTTCTTCTTCTTCTTCTTACAAAGTTTTCACACTGCAATTATTTTACTATAGTAATAAAGTTAAGAATTGAATCAGAAAGGATAAGTGAGATCCAGAGCCCAGGTTAGGGACAACACTTGACTTGGATAAGTGGCTCAGGTTTTCCTGGGGATAAACAGGCACACAGATGGTCTTCCAGTGCCCATTCAAGATGGCTGTGATTAGAGCCTAAAAATATACCTTGCATGGATGGAATGCTCAAATAATATATGCTGATGGTCTTAGTTGCTTGCTGCTCCAAATACTACAGGTGGGGTAGCTTATCAACAGTATAGATTAGTACAAATAGCATATGAAGGCTGAGAAATTTAAGACAAGGTATAAGCAAATATGGTATGTGGTGAGGCTATGTCTTCTGGTGTGGCCTCCCAGGATAAAAAAGACAGAAAGGCCAGATGCCATGTATGGGAAGTTTAATCCTGTTTATTAGAGTAGACCACCTCTCTTCCCCAGTCTAACCACCTCTCAGGAGCCCCATTTGTTTTAATGCTCCCATCTTGGGGGATGTGAATTGGGAAGGAACACACACTCCTAAACTATAGCCCTAGGTGAAGTAATAATTCAGAGACTTAAGGGCTTGAGAAAAACAAATTCTCGTTCTACATTCATATCACTTTTAACTTTCCAATCTTTGCAAATGCTCATATAAGATCCAAATTTCAAAATCTATCTTTCTGCCTCTGGATTTTATTTTATTTTATTAATCTCGTTTGTTTTGTTGATTGGGAAACAGGAAACTGAAGTTGAGGACTTCTAGTCCGTTCCTGAAGAAAGACTAGCCCAAACAACCCTTCCCTTTAGTCTGTCTCCCTTGAATGAAAAGTTGCTCCAAACAACTCAATTTGCATTAAGATGAAGTAGAAATTTGCAGCTTTCTATGCTAGTTTAAGGTACTTAGGAATTAAAAAACAACAACAACAGATTTCTTTAGAGTGAGCTAACAATAAAGATTCAAGGCACTCACTCAGCAATGTGAATATTGGAGGGAGAATTGAAAAGACAAGACAAGCTCCTGCTTAGGAAAAAAAGACCCTAAGGCCGAGGGCTCTGGTCTCCTATACTCTGCCTTTGCTCCCCTTGACAGTCTTTGAGGCAGCAAAGACCGCCTTTAATTCTATATTCAAAGAATGTAGTTAACCATGTGACCTGCTGTGATAAATTCATATGGGTGTGGAATTTCTTCCAGGAGAGGAAGCAAGGACTGGTATTGATGTTTTGTTGTTTTCTCCCCAGCCTCTGCATTTCTGCCCTTGAGAAGCTGAATTTGAACTCATGACATGATTTCTTGCTTTTCCTTGTAGTCCCCAGATCATTTGCTCACTGACCAAAAAGATTCTGTTTGAAACTGCACCTATCACTAAGGAACAGTGTTTGGAAAATCATGTTTCAGAAGATGATGGGAGATGAAAAGCAGACATTAATGAAAATTACAGAAGGAGGCTGAAGAGACAGCTCAGTGGTTAAGAACACGTGCTGCTTTTACAAAGGACCTAGGTTCAGTTCCCGGCATCCACATGACAGCTCACAACCACCCATAACTCCAGTCAGAGAGTATTCAAGAGCTAATTCTGCCCTCTGTGGGTACCAGGCACTCACAAAGTTTGCTCATATGCTCATAAGTAATCATTCATATACCCGAAATAAAAAACAAACAAAAAAATCTTTGAAATACTTAAATGATGGAACATTATTTTAAACGTTGAAACCAGAGGATCACAGACGCCTCTTTTTGTGATTCTATCTCTGGTCCATGCTATCTACCAGTTAAGACTGCGTTGTTGAGCTCCATAGCAACTGTCTGAAATTGCCGTTACATCAATATAGTCATTATCAAGTCTGCCAAGAAAGATTGGTCATCTCAGAAGGGAAAGAAAATGAGAGTAGTTGATGAAACATACGAAGAAGATATGTTCCATGCCTTTCCCATGCCACCCCTGCTCCAAGCATTTCCTGCCAGTTATAGGAACAGTTACATATTATAGTTAATTTTGGAAGCGGACTGATCTCTTTCAAGGTGTCAATGTAAGCTAAAAAAAAAAAAAAAAAGCATTATCTCCCAGGAGCATAGATAAGCACCGCTTACAACGTTGGCTTTGAATGGGGCTTTCGCAAGTGTGCTAAAGAGATACATATAATTTTTCTAGCTTTACCATAGTAATTTGAAAAGGGCTTGAAGACGTAGGTGTGTCTGTATGCCCAGGAACACATACTGTCGGCTAGTCGAAAAACATTCTTGTTATTGAGAGCCTTTGGCTTAAGTACATACACGAAAGCCTGGTTTGTGATAGCTTCAGCCCTTCCTGGTCTCTAACATGGAACAGTTTGAAATAAACATTGGGTACTTAATTATCTGTGTTAATGAATCTGACAGTAAGATACGAAACATAGGAAATATGTAAAATGGGCCACAGATTCCCTAATGGCACATTTCTCAAAGGATTTGGATGGCGAGTTTGAGCTATGGAGAAGGAACATTTTGTATTTAATGTTCTTTCTCCTGTGCTCATAGTGTGCGTATAACAGAGACATGCCTACTAATATTGGGGTTTGCAGCTCATGTGCCTCAGTAGGAATGTTACTCTATTCCTGGGAGAGCTTTCCATGGGAGAGTCTCAAATCACTCAAAAGATATGACTCTTTTTTGAGAATGTACTGTGACCTAGGACCACTGGCAATATTCCAACATAGCGCAATATTGTGACTTCTTAATTTAATTATTATTTTATTCATAAGAGTTTTTGCCTACATGTATGGAAGTACAGCATGCACAGTTGTGACCATGATGGTCGGAAGACAGAATCAGAACCACTGCAGTCACAGATGCTCGTTAGCCATCATGTGGATGCTAGGAGGGGAAACCCAATTCTTCTGCAAGAATAGCTAGTGCCATTAACTGCTTAGATTCTCTCGAGTCCCTGGTATTATGACTTCAACAACAACAACAACGACAATGACGACGATGACAATAACAATCTCTCTGGCCGCAGATAGAATACATTGCTCATGGGAACCAACCAGATCTTGTCTCCACTGTGTAGCCTAATTAGCCCCAGATCTTCCTTTCTCTAGATCAGTGGTACTCAATCGTTGGGATCCCATGCTTTTGGAGGTCATATATCGGGCTGGTATCCTGCATACAGGTATTTACATTACGATTCCTAACAGTAGCAAAATGACAGTTATGCAGTAGCAATGAAAATAATTTTATGGTTGAGCGCCACCACAATGTGAGGAACTGTATTAAGTGGTCTCAGCATTAGGACAGTTGGGAACCACAGCTCCAAAAGATCCATGTGCACCAGAAGGCACTCTTTCTGTGCTTCAACCATCTCGGGGTCAGAGCCCAGCAGCTGGGGCCAATCCTTTTGTTCACAGTCCCTCACAAAGCCTCCGACTTCCTAAATCATTCATTTGCCTTAATGTGCTCCTTCATCCTGTCTTCTGCCTCTGACTATCACTATGTCTCTGTCACGTGGCTCTATGTGGCACCCCCCTCCCCTCAATAAATTCCATCTTTTGTTTCTCCTATGATGCTTTTTGTGAGCTCTCCCGTCTGAGTATCTTTCAGTAGAATACGAGTGTCACTCCTGCTCTGTCCTCATGCCCACAGAGACAGTAGTGAGCAGACCAAGTTAACAGCTGAAAGTCACTTCTGGAAGGTACAGGCTACTTCCAATCCAGGAATAAATATGCCATGTCACGGGATGATAGACATAAGGGACAATAATAGATCAAAATAGAGCAATACCACCAAGGGAGAGCTTGTGTCATATGGTGTGGTCAAAAGAAGGCCCAGGTGAGGAGGAGGTGACATTTGAAATTTGATCAGTCTTTAAAGGTTGGACTCTCAGTATTGCTGTACACGTTCCCACCCCCACACCACTTTCAATAAATCTGTAGCTAAAACAAACACCTGCCAGATGAGAGGAGAGAGAGGGTAACGACAGGAAACATGAGCGATAAATCCACACCAATCCAGTTCCAGGACTCATTTATGTTCCAAGAGCATGCGGAGAAATAAAAAATAAAAAAAGTTAAAAAGAAAATCCCCACACAGAGACTCTTTGATGAATCACCAGTAGCTAATTGTCTCGGTGCATCCCACAGGCGGGCGCAGCGTATCATTTGAAACCTGGGCGGATTTCAGAAGAGAAATGTTATTGCATTTTAAACAATGCCATTAGCCAATCCGATCCCACTCACCGCCCTGCACCTTGTTCCAGCCTTCCAGTCAAAAGATGAATTGCCGGATGGTTCTATTGTCAAAATGACAGCATGAAAAGAGAAGCATGTGGGTTGTAATAATAATAATGTGGTACACGTGTAGAAGGTCAGGGACGCAACAGATTAACATTCCAGAGAGAGATTTCCCCTGGGACACCTCTTGAAAGTATCAAAGGCCAAAGATCAGGACACTGATAATGCGCCCGGCCTTGGTGGTGAAATTGTATGTCTTTAGCTTTGCTGAGGACAGAGCAGTGTTCCTTTCAATTAGCCGATGGAAATCTCCCTCCTAGAGGAGGAAGAAGCCCGACCGCAGTGAAATCTGCTTCAGTGTAAATGAGTGAAGGGAAGTGAGGTTGTGTAGAAAGATGAGAGAGTTGCTTACTTCAGATTAATGAAATCAAATGGAACACGCTCCCCGGAGAAGCAGACTAAATAATCCCCCACCCCGGAGATTGAAACCGAACATCTCTAGCATGACATTTCTTCATTGAATTTTAAAACCAAACTGAAGCCTTTGCAACTGTTCTGAAAGGTGAGCTGGGGATTGTGGGTTGGAAGAGTCAGGCATTTCTTTCTAACTTAAATTGATTTGAGGCAATGGAAGAGGTGGTAGGGGAAGCGCGCAGGCTCTGACGGCTCAGGCATCTGGTATAAAGTGGATTTTGTAACTCGCTGCTGTGGAATGGTAAATTCCGTTTTCCTATTTTTAGAATGGGAAGGCACATAGAGGACTGTTTGGGGGAAAAATGTAAGCATTTATGAAGCGCTTGCTGAGCTTGAAGCAATCGGAAGGCTATCATTCTCTCTGTCGCTTTGCCAGATACACCTACGCCCCTTTCTCTGCCCGCCGTGGTGGATGGCTCTTGGGCAAGCTGGTAGGCAGCAAAAGGAAAAGGCATATGTTGCTGTTTTGCTTCTCTTTCTGAGTATAAACCCTGTTTAACTCCAAGAAGGAAGACTTGCGGTGGTAGGGGTGGGGGTGGGGGTACAGATATGGCTTAGCAGCCAAAGGCACTTGTTCTTACAGAGGACCTGAGTTGGGTTCTCAGCGCTCACGTTGGACATCTGGCAACCACCTATGGTCACAGTTCTGTAGGAGTCAGTGCCCTCTTCTGCCCTCGGATGGCATGCCTCCCCCTCCCAAATATACAAGCAAATAAGAAGATACTTCTTGGGAAGTTATTAGAAAATAAGCAAATTACAAGTGATTTACAAGATGCAAGGGGATTTCACAATAAGTCATTTGGGAGGCAGTGTTTAAAATATGGTGTGTGAGGTGGGATGTAGTTCAATGTTGGTACACTTACCTGGCATGAAATGATCAAGCCCCTGGGTTCTGTTCCATGGGTAGTGATGGGGGTGAGCGAGTCACTGGACCCAGTTTGAGGACTTAAAGTTCCTTTCCATTACTAGCACCTGGGTAACCTTCGCAAGTTGTTTAGTCTCCCCAGACTTTGTGTTCTTTCCTGTAAAATAGGTAAACAGTGGCAGCCACCTCTCAGAGTTAATATGAGCATAGCTGAATTTCAAATTGCTTAAAATAAGGCTTCCTGCTAGCGGCAATTCTCAGCCCCTCAAAGTGGCATATACGTCACACTAAGTACACAAGCACTCTAAGGAAACACTATTTCCAGATGGAAACTTTTGTTGTGATTTGCAATATCTCATGGTTACGTCTGATGCTAACTAGGGTTTATGTCGACTTGGCATAGGCTACAGTCATTTGGGAAGAGGGTTCCCCAATGGAGAAAATGTCCCCCATAGACTGGCCTGTGGGTAAAGTTGTAAGGTATTTTCTTGATTATCCCACAGAGGGCAGTGCCACCCTGGGTGAGCATTCCTGGGTAGTATAAAAAGTCAGGCGGAACAAGCCATCAACAGCATGCCAGTAGTCAGCGTTCCACTTTGGCATGTTCTTCAGTTCCTGCCTCCAGGTTCCTGCTTTGAGTTCCTCCCAAAACTTCCCTTCATGACTGGCTGTGATTGGGATGTGTAAGCTCAAATAAACCACTTTCTCCCAAATTGTTTTTGGTCATGTGGTTTTATCATGCCAACAGAAACACTCGCTGAAGCACTTCATCATTTGCATGTGTGTGCATGTGTGTGTGTGTGTGTGTGTGTGTGTGTGTGTGTGTTTGTGTAGATCAGAGAAAAACCTTATGTAGCATAATCATGTTGCATTACCCTTGAATTTTGAGACAGGATCCCATTGGCTTGATACTCACCAAATCAGGTAGCTGGCTGCCAGTATGTACCAGGGTTCACTTGTCTCCACCTAGAGTCAAGTGCTAGAGTTATAAGTCTACACCACTGTGTCTGGCTTTTTTTGTGCACAATCTCTAACTCAGGAAATCATACTTGTAAGACAATCACAGACTGAGCTTTCACTCCATTATTGCCATAAAGTTTTGCAGCCCAGAACAGAATATCTCCCCACTGGCATGAAAGCCACAGTTCCCAACTCTGCTCCCCACTCTCTTCTATTCAAAACTGCTATTCCTGAAAAACAACCCTGTCAAACCGGCAATGTCTTGAGACTACAAAGGAAAGTTCCATAAAGATATAGCTCAGTGTAGATGTACAGATGTTAAAAAAAAAAAAAAGCAACTGACCTCTCTTATTACTTTGATAGTCAATGTTTGGGTAAGTTGTTCAAAGCCACTGCAGCACAAAACCGTGGACAGAGCTCCTAATCTTTTTAAGGTTCCCGGACAATGGTGTCAACTCTTCTCTGCTCTTGACAATTACAGCGGGATAGTCTTTGAATCAATAATAAAATGGCAGTGGAAGAGAGTCTGACCTGGACCCTAAGAAGAGGCTGTCAAGGGCTCGCCATGACTACCAGGGGCAGATACGGGCTGATGGGCACACAGGAAGAGGATTAACAGAGTCAATAGCTGTTTGATGAATTTCTCTGCAAAGAGAAGCCTGAAGGACACTGGCAGAAAGCAATGAGGAACACATAAATGGCTGTGAGAAAGAGCCAAATGCCCGATTGCTGTTTCCTAAGAGACTAAAGCTCCCAGACTGCAGAATGCACCACCGCTGCTGCTGCTGCTGCTGCTTATAAAAGCTGCCGGAAATGTACTTTCTTACCAAAACTCAAAGCAGGGCTACAAATCATCTACAGGAGACAAAAGACAATAAGTAGTGTCAACACAGAGGGATATATTTTACTCTGCCCTGCCATGAGGAATTATGGTGGGTTGTGACGACTGGAATATAAAGTAACATAAGTTGCCTGTTGTCAACAGAGTTTGAAATTATAAAATGTAAAACCAATATATTTCCTGTGCACTGTGAAACAGCTGGGGTATTTTTATGGCTTCCAGCATGATGCCATGTCGTCTCTCAAAACCCTATAATTCTGTAAGCACGTTAAGTGCAGTCTGTTATTTATTTAGTTTGTTTATTTGGCTTCCAGGATTTCTTTCACAGGCAACACAGAAGAGAATCAACTGTAGAGGGGCTGATGAACCCCAGACTGTGCCAATCTTCCCACATCACCGGTGTCTCGCCTCCCTTGTGTAGAGTGGCATAGATATTACATCCAAGGTGTGAGTATTGCTGAGCAGGTTGCCATCTTTTTCTGTGTGGGGAGGAAGATTTAAAAAAAAAATATTCAAATTAAAAAAAAATGCTGCAGGAGCCTTTTCCCCATAGTCTCTCCAGAATCCAAGTCAAAATTTAGTCTTTTATGAGGTTGACAGCAGTGGAGTTCAAACAGGATCTCTTTAAATGACAGATGGCGATAAGGAAGTCAAACGCTTCCTAGATGATGGTTTATGTGCTAGACGTTAGAGGTGTTGTAACTACTGACCCAGATTAATGCCGTGCACTGACAAAATGAAGGTGGTGGAACCCGGTGCCCAGTCTCCTACCCTAAGCAATAATTAATTTTATTGTCTTCATTCTGGATGCTTAATTTAAGCCCTGTGTGTGTCAATCAATCAGTACAAAGTACTCTGATTGCTTTCAATGACTTGGCCATTGTGTTTGTTGGGTTTTTATGTTTTACTCACAGATCACATTTTCAATGATTATTTATGGGCTGAACTCCTGCTATAGAGAAATTGGCTGGGAATTTAGTGAGGCTCTGGCAGAGCGAGCAGTGATGGATTCTGGGTGCGTACAAGTCTGCTGCTCAACAGAGGGCTGGGGCGGATACTAAAGGCACTGCCTGGGGCGGGGAGGAGCCATGGTACCCAGAGATGGATTCCTGATGAAAGAAAGGAGCAGAGGCCTTTTCTTTACCTGATGGGCTCATAAGGCCAAGAATCCCCCTCACACAGTAGTTTGTCAGCTGTCAGCAGTGCCTGACACAACAAAATCCCAAAGCTGGGCTGCATCCAGCAGAAGTGCCCAGGTGTTTTCGGCTTTGAAAAGAGAGGAGACATCAGATGTTGCTTTTCAAACAAAGACCCAGTTTCATGCTTACCACCACAAAGATGACTTGATTTTCTGTTCTGGGTGGGGCTGGGGGGGGGGGCAAAGGAAAAATGATGGGAAGAAGAAAAAGAAATAAAACCTTTGTTCCTTTGGAGTAAGAGCAAGCTATGTGAAATGAATTTTAACCAGGTTCTGCCAATATCTATCAGCACAGAGCATTTCATATTGCAGATAATAAGAGCCTGAGAAAATGACAGGTGAGAGAAAGGGGATTCTGGAGACGAGCTCTAGAGTTTTCAATGTCCGGGTCAGACAAGGCCTGAAGCGGCCTGAGGGATGGAAGTTGCAGAATTTGAAGAGAGGGGGATGGAGGGAGAGAGAAAGAAAGAGATAACTCATTAAACCAGGAATTTAAAGCAGATATTAATTTTTCTTTTAAAGAGGCTCACCCAACTATTAGGGGAAAAAAATCAAAACGTGTCATCGGTGCAGAGAAGACTAAATAAGAAATGAGTGGAATCCACAAGTACTTATGCACAGTACTCGTTACATATCATTTGGTCAGCGGGCTTCTGACGACCTCCTGGGGGTGAGACAAGGCCGTCAGAAATCCTTTTCATGTCGATGAGGAAAGAAACCAAGACTGTAGCAAATAAAAATGACATGTCTTCCTCCAAAGACAGGATGTTGGAAGGCTTGGTGTGGCAGCTGCGGAGAGGATGGGAGAGAGGGCACTCGAGAGAGAGCAGCAGAAATATAATTACGAGTGCTCTGTGGAAGCTTTAGGTGCAGGCATCCTTCTTAAAATAAGGCTTTCCCGATTGCTTTATGACACAAGGGAGTTTTAAAAGACCAGTCAAAGAAGCTGCCTCTGCCCTGCCTGGTGGGGATGGAGGAATGGAAACCCTAGGTTTGGTGTTTAAAGCTGGCAGCTGTTTCTAGGATGCTGGAAGGAGAAGTTAAAAAGACAGAAGAAGCAAGTTCAACGAGATGCTCAGATATGAGGCTTTTCTCCTGGTCAATTCTTTGCCAAGGGGAGTGGGGGTTAGAAACCATGTTGAGCTGAAACTGAAGGTTCATACCTCCACCAACCACTTCTGTGTTTATCTATCTGTAAACCCCACCCCCACCCACCCCAGATAGCTGTGCAGAGATAAAACAGGCAAATTTAGATTTGAAGAAGGGGAGAAGGGTAAGGCAAGGGCAGCAGAGCTCATTAAAGAGCAAGATGCAGAGGAAACACTAATTCACCTGCCATGGGGTAGCTGGGCTTGGCTCTCTGTCCCTTACCACAGCATCAGGCATTTGAGGCAGGCTAATCTAAGACCCCTGTAGGCCGGACACTGTACAAACAAAGTACAATCCATATTATTCCCAGGGTATACTTAACAGTGGTCCAATGCCTGACCTGGGGACAGGTTTTTAACTAGCACACACAGAGCTCATGATTTTAATTTCATCTTGTATTCACTATCAGTCTTGAAATAGAATTGCTAGAGGTTCAGGCCAACGTGGAGGATATAGCAGGTTAGAAAGTAATTATTGTGCAAGAAAAACAAAATCCATTTTGAAACTATGCGTTAATCTCACACTCAGTATCAGATTAGAGTAGTAAAGAAGCTGAATATTTCTGAATTGTGTTCTCAATCTGTGGGTCACGATCCCTTTGGGTAGCACACCAGATGTTTACATTGCAATTCCTAACAGCAGCAAAATTACTGTATGAAGTAACAACAAAATAATTTTATGATTGGGGGGGGGCACCATAGAATAAGGAGCTGTATTCAAGGGTCACATCACTAGGTGGGTTGAGGACCACTGTTTTAGATTCTGAATCAAGTTTCTGGATTTTATCACGTCCAAGTGAAGGAGGTTTGAATTCCACAATTCCTTGGATGACCTTAGCATTTCCTGTTATGATAGTATGGAGTATGGGAGAAATGGAGATTTTTCTTCTTAATGTCATTATTATATATATGGTTGTCTCCTTGGGCTTGGATCACTGCCCCCTGACTGAGTTATCACGGGTAGGCTGCCATTCTAAGCTAATTCAGGGTGACTTCAGGCAAGGGATCTATGGAATTGAGACTTAGAAAATGCTAACGGTCATTATCCAGCCCGCTCTGATTTTCATGTGACTGTAGACTCATGGCCCCGCAGCAATTTCCATGGTTTATATATACAATAACCTTCCTGTAAGGTATCATCCTCACATTCATCACAGAACCAAAGCCCTCTGATTTGTGTGTTAACATCTGAGTTTAAGTTGAAACCTTATCAAATCCGTTCAGGACTCCTAAGCCCTTAGAGACTGTCCCTGCGACCCGGTTGGCAGCAAAAGGCAAAGCCAGAAATACAGTAACTTGTACAAACTAAACCCTCAGGGATATAGCTCCACCTTAGCAAGGAATCCATCTAAGCTGAGGCTGACTCCTGAATAAGCCAAGAAAATGAAACTCCCCCAGGAAAGAGATCCGCAGCTGCCTGCTGCGGGTGAGTCAGGTGCGCATGCGCATGTGCTCACTGTCTACCAGCGATGTCCTTTCCCTCCAAACTAGCAGCGCGGGAGTCTCTCCCACATCAATTCTGCACCAGTGATTAAAGGGAAAGATGAAGGATTTAATGGGGGAAAAAGGATAAATAATTACTGCTTTAATCGCTATGCTTTTTTGCACGCAGAGACTGGATTACTGTACATTTCTGGGGCAGAAAATAGAAACAAAATACCAACTTCTGATCTACAGAAGCACAGAATATAAAATAATATTTGATCCTAATTGTATGTTTTCGTATGCTAATATATACAGTACTAATTTGAAAAATTAAGCATAGAAGACAATTTTGAGATCGTTTATTTTAACATCATCCTCCGTAGAAGAGAAAACTGTTCTAAAAATAGTTGCCTTCTCTTCAACTCTCTAAAATTTCTTGAGTCCCTCAATGGATCTCACGTGTGTGTGTGTGTGTGTGTGTGTGTGTGTGTGTGTTCACGAGCACACGCACGTGTATGAACATATGAAATTATCATGTCCTGGGACCACTTGTAGATAAAAGGACTCTTAGATTGAATTATTCTGCATACCACCTTCTCTTGAATTTCTGGCAGAAGACATCTAGGTTGGTAAATAAAATTTCTTAGACATATTTGTTAATATAGCATTTTATACTTATTACTAACATTCCTGAAGCTTATATTTTGTCAATATTTTATTATCAACTATTATTTGTTATTTATTTATTTATTTATTTATTTATTTATTTATTTATTATCAACTATTATTTCCAGAGCCAGAAAGCCATAGGTGAGGGGCTTTTATAGATCTTAGGTGAGGGGTGAGGAGTGAGGAGTTATGACATGTCTGCTAGGAGCTGGGATTATGCATATATATGGTCAAAAGCGGAGCTCCTGGGCAGCACTCTTGTGTGGGTTGCTGGAAATTCGAAGGCAAGGGGTAATGATGGGTCAGCCAGGAGTTTTTTGGATAAGCAAGGTTGAGGAAAGGAGGGCAGATAGGGTTCCCAGCTAGTGTTAGATGAGCAGGTGTCCTAAACGAGCATCCAGACCTCTTTGGGCTTAAGGGTAGCACTTCAGATCTAGCCACTTCCGACTGACGAGAGACTGCACGTGGGAAGAGTTGGAATTCGGTGGACCAGAGCTCCGTGAGAGTTATGTATGCAGAAGTTTCTGGTCCACTGTTACCTTGGAAACTTCCTGAATCCATTCTTGGAGAAAGTGAAAGAGGAAAGGGGAAAAAAAAATCCAGACAAATGAGAGTGAGCCAGGCAAAGAGGGAGGACTGCCACCAAGAGAGGGAAGATGTCTTAGGTAGGGTTTTACTGCTGTGAACAGACACCATGACCAAAGCAAATCTTATAAATAACAACATTTGATTGGGGCTGGCTTACAGGCTCAGAGGTTCAGTCCATTAGCATCAAGGCTGGAAGCATGGTAGCATCCAGGCAGGCAAGGTGCAAAAGGAACTGAGAGTTCTACATTTTCATCTGAAGGTTGCTAGCAGAATATTGACTTCCAAGCAGCTAGGACAAGAATCTTATAGCCCACACCCACAGTGACAAACCTACTCCAACAGGGCCATACCTTCTAATAGTGCCAGTCCCTGGGCCGAGCATATGCAAACCATCACAGAAGAGGAATTCTGGTTGTGCCTTTTGAGATCTTCCCCTAGCTTTTGAAGTGACTCAATCCAGGTTTTTACCAGGATAGAATCATTGATGTACTAACAGCATCCTCTCTAGGGAATAAGCAAATGCCTCTTTAACAGCAGGGAGGAGGTCGTCTAGTGCTTGGTGATTTTGTAACACAACCTGGGCCAGTGAGGTGAACTGTCGTTGGCGGGAGGCCAGGGATTCTGCTGAGTCCCCAAGAGCTGCTTGAAGTTTCTCGGACAGAGTTTGTATTTCAGTGACCAAATGCCCCAGGGTGCTTGATCCTAGAACTAATACTATGATAGATGCTGTAATGGAGATGCCAGCCATGACTAGAAGGAAAACAGCCTGATCCCCTTTGGGTGCAGGGAGAGAGGATGGCAGGAGGGAACCATAGTGATCTCAGCCTGTCCATATAAGGTTAGTTGAGGAACCAAGATCACTTGAAGGCATAGAGATGGGGTGGGCAGGTGGCATATGATCTTGTCAAGAGGTTTTTGAACAAAGTCCCATTGCATCAAAGGAAGACACACACACACACACACACACACACATATATACACACACACATACACACACACATACACACACACACACATACACACAAACACACATACACACACACACATACACACACACATACACACACACATACACACACACATACACACACATATACATACACACACACATACATACACACACACACAGACACATACACACACACACACACACACACACACACACACACACTGGTGATGCTTAGGAAGATGTTGAGGATATTTTGGAGATATTGTAGAAGACAAGGGAGCCTGAGTAGCAAACAGGAAACAGGGTGTTTAGAGGATCTCGTAGGCAGGGACCTACCTAGGATGGGGGCTGGTACATGCATGGGCAGTGACAGGGTAGGTTGTGGTACAAACACAGTCCAGGCAAAAACAAGGCTGCCAATGAAGAGCTGTCCAGAGTAGAGAAGAGGAAGCAGTTGCTCCAATTGGGGAAACCCATTAGACTGAGCAATGTACTAATAGCATCCTCTCCCAGGAATAATCAAGTGCCTCTTTAACAGCAGGGAGGAGGTCGTCTAATGCTTGGTGATTTTGTAACACAACCTGGGCCAGTGAGGTGAACTGTTGTTGGTGGGAGGCCAGGGATTCTACTGAGTCTCCAAGGGCTGCTTGAAGTTTCTCGGACAGAGGTTTTATTTCAGTGACCAAATACCCCAAGGTGCTTGCTTGATCCTAGAACTGATATGTTGCCCCTCCTATGTGGGGAGCGGGTGTGGCGGCAGTCCCAAAGGCGCCAGGGACTGCAGCTAAGTCATATGACTTGCACCTGACTTCCTCATATAAGACACAAACATCTTGAGTGCTGCGCAGGTGTACCAGGATACAGGTGAATCCAATTTGGTGGAGATTTGCCCCTGCTGCCCTGATTAGCTGAAGCCTCGTGACTGGCAAGGGGGTGTGGCCTGCTGTGCGTGGATGGGAACTGAGAGTATATAAGAGTGAGAGGCCCGGGTTAGAGGGAGGATTATTATTCGAGAGAGGATTACTATTAGTGGGGGAGATATAAAAACAAGGGAGATATAAAAACAAGGGAGATATAAAAACAAGGGAGATATAAAAACAAGGGAGATATAAAAACAAGGGAGATATAAAAACAAGGGAGATAGAAACAGGGGAGATATAAACAAGGGAGATATATGGAGAAAGAAGAAACAGGACTGAATAAACGTGTGCAGAAGGATCCTGTTGCAGCGTCATTCTTCCTGGCCAGTTGGGCGCGCGCAACAGTTGGTGCCGAAACCCGGGAAAAGAAACATCTTCAGGCAAGAGTGAAGACCCCCTGCTACAGGGAGGATTCAGAACTGCATCACTGGGAAGGAGCGGTTAATAAAGTGTTCCCGTAAAACAGACTGTTGAGAAGGATCCGGCGTGGATTCAGAACTCTTCAGCTGGGGAACGGTACTGATGAAGAGAAAGAAGAAAGATGAAGACTGAATAAACTGCTGTTAGAAGGACTGGTGGTCGTATCGTTCTTGCTGGTCGAGAGCAGGCGCGACAATTGGTGGCCCGTACGGGGAACCGACTCCCCCACCGAGTTCAGAACTTTCAGCAGTCAGTGGTTGCCGGCAGGGTAAGTTCATGGTGAGTGAAACTTGCAACCCCAGGAGTTTGGGAAGGACCTCGGATAAAATAGAGGTGAGCATAAAGTTGCCAGGAAGTAGGCACAAAGTAACCCAGGAGTTTGGGAAGGACCTCGGATAAAATAGAGGCAAGCATAAAGTTGCCAGGAAGCAGGCACAAGGTAACGAAAGGTTCCCGGCTTTGGGACAAGTTAAGGTTCCTGGTTTGGGGACAAGTTAAGGAACTATGATAACCTCAGTGTAGTGATCAATAGATCCTCGCTGTGTAGTTATGCTTTTTTCTCCCATTGACCCTTTGTGGGTAGGTCTGATAGTTTTGGTCTTGTTTGTTCTGATATATGGACTCTGTTACTGTTTGAATGGAGAGGCAGTCAAGACAGGTCAGAAAATCCTTATAGAGCAACAAGAAAGTATGTCGGAAAAAGAGAAGGGCTTAAAAAGAAAAAGGAAAAAGAAAGGAGACACAGTGTTATCAGGTGGACAGAAAGGACAAAATAAAAGAGCTGAGGCGGAGGAGGAAGGCGAATTAGCTTCTGTGCCTCCTCCCTATGCCTCCTCAGCAGTGAAAACTTGACTCTCGTATTGACTCCCCAGATGGACACACAGGTGATTGAGGTTATGGTCTCATCACCACGAGGTATTGTGTCCATCTCCCCTGGGGATCGACAGGATCAGGTGTTGACGTGGGCGAGAGGGTCTGTTTGTGTGTTTCCACAGGACCAGATGGAACCTCTTTGGGTGCCGGAGAGATTGGTGAGACGCTGCAAGAATGAGGCTCCTGATCCAGTTGCCCCTGTGGATGTGGTGGATGATCCCACAAGCACAAAGGATGGAGCCGAGATGGGAGATCCTTTCGGTATTCCAGAAGCCGATACCAGCTCGACATGACATTCAAAATTTTCCACGCTTTTTGATCCCTGAATTCCCCTTAAAGAGATAGCCCCTCTGGCTATCTATCCCTTGCTTCAGAGAAGATGAGCGGGGATGAGAGCCCTGGGATGTATGCTTGTTATAGTGTGTGTGTTGTGTGTTTGGCACATGTGTTAGGTGCAGAGTGTGCGGGTCCGCACTTTCGCCATGGTAGCGTAGGCTTTTGCTGCAGTGGAGGCGGGACAATCTCCTCAGATTCGGTTTGCCGCTCTAAAAGAAATTATGCTGCATTATGCCGTGGGGTGCGAGGCTAAGCACTGCACAGAGGATAGCTTGCTGTTGGCATCCTGTGGAAGGCACGTCTGATTGCATGAAGGGTCAGTGTCCTAGTTACCTTCCCCCAGGAAAAACGACACGGGAGCTGGCCAAGACCTCTCTGGGTGATGAGCCTAAGGGATGGTTTTGTGTAGGGCCCCTATGCTTGCACACTGGGGATCAGACCTCTACCTTCACCCATGAGGCTTGCTTGCAGCAATTAAGATCTGGCCATAGATTAATCAACATCCTGGCCTTTGATGCACCTGCCACAAGCAAAACACAATCTCCCCAGATGTGGCTTGGCATGATAGAGAGGTAGTCAGTGATAAGACTCCCTGGGCATGTCACCAACCTAAGACAGGGATCAAACCAATGCTGTTTGTCACCCAAGGACGGGTAAGGGGCATGGCTGCGGGGGGCTATCTACAGACATTCTCTCTGCCAAAAAAGAAAAAAGGGGGAATTGTGGGGAGCGGGTGTGGCGGCAGTCCCAAAGGCGCCAGGGACTGCAGCTAAGTCATATGACTTGCACCTGACTTCCTCATATAAGACACAAACATCTTGAGTGCTGCGCAGGTGTACCAGGATACAGGTGAATCCAATTTGGTGGAGATTTGCCCCTGCTGCCCTGATTAGCTGAAGCCTCGTGACTGGCGAGGGGGTGTGGCCTGCTGTGCGTGGATGGGAACTGAGAGTATATAAGAGTGAGAGGCCCGGGTTAGAGGGAGGATTATTATTCGAGAGAGGATTACTATTAGTGGGGGAGATATAAAAACAAGGGAGATATAAAAACAAGGGAGATATAAAAACAAGGGAGATATAAAAACAAGGGAGATATAAAAACAAGGGAGATATAAAAACAAGGGAGATAGAAACAGGGGAGATATAAACAAGGGAGATATATGGAGAAAGAAGAAACAGGACTGAATAAACGTGTGCAGAAGGATCCTGTTGCAGTGTCATTCTTCCTGGCCAGTTGGGCGCGCGCAACACTCCTATACCAGGCCAGGCTATGAGAAGTGATTCTTTTCCTTCCTGGGTTGGATCCAGCTGGAGATGGATGATTTCCACCTGTCATTTGATTGTGTCTGTGAGGTTTTGCATTTCGTCAGAAACCATGAGGACGCACCTACAGAAGATCTTGACCCTCCTATGTGGGTAGATTGCTTGTTAGGTCGAACATATTCTTCCCTTCATCCATGTAGCCCATCGGAAGTTTCAGGGGTTCCTGATGTTGATATAGTAGGTCAACTGATCAACCACAGTGCATATTATTTGGATCCAAAAAGGCTTTGTGTTGTACACACCCCTCCCATGGGCAGCCTCCATTTTCTTTCATATTTAGAGTCCTGCCATCCTGTACTGGTTGGTCAAAGAGGAAGCAAAGGGTCAGCCACCAAGCACCCATATGGAATAGTACTATTTGGTTTTGTAATCCCCAAGCCTGAGGGGCACAAAAGAAGTCAGGGACAGGAATGGAAATTATTATTTGACGTTCTTGAGGGCTGCGGTTGTCCTGACCCAAGAGGTCCATTTTTGCCCTCTCCTTATCAGTGTCTTACTGGCAAACATAAAACAGCCATCAGAGAGCAGATATTGAGATCATGCCATCCCTACCCAGGGACCCCATGATTACTATAACTAGTATGAATTTCACAAAATTTGGAGGCAGTGGGTCCTGCCTCCATCAGCACAAGCATGTGAGGTGAAATATAGTTCAGAAAACAGAAGAGATAAAGGTGTATAGTAAGGGCAGATGGATTTGACCATCCTGCCTCTTCATGGGGGCTTTCTGAAGAACCAGAGGGTGGAGGGTCCCAGTTGTTGGACAGACCACTGATGCTGGGTAGGCGCCCTTAAGCCTAGAGAGGTGGAACCAGCACTGATATCCTAGGAGATCGGAAGCTAAAAGCATGGTGAGAATCACTGTGTAGGGTCCTTTCCACCAGGGCTCTAGAGACTTTGGAGATAACTGTTTGAGGAGTACTTGGTTCCCTGGGAAGAGAGGAGTGGGTTTGGGAGAAGTTGGGTCAAGTGTGGGGTTAGGTAGGTAGCTCTCAACATGTGAACAGAGGTGAGATCGTAGAATAGAGAGGCAGGAGAAGTAGCTGACCAGTGGGGACGTCTAAGTTGGTTATGGTGATGGTTATGGAGGAATGGCTTCCATCTGGAGGTCAAGGAGCTCGAAAGGACAAGGTCCTGTAGAAGAGTGTGCAGTGGCTCAGAGGTGAGGGCAGTAGGGAGAAAGGAGGACTAGGCTGACCTAAGCTTGAGGAAGAGCTGGGTGAGTTGTTGCTTGATGAGGCTGTTGGTTCTTTCTACCTTTCCTGATGATGGGGGCACGATAAAATATGAAGTTTACAGGAGGTGTCCAAAACTTCAGAGAGGAGCTCATTGACCTTAGAAGTAAAGGCCTGTTTGTCTGTCTGTCTGTCTGTCTGTCTGGTCCATGGCCAGATCAAGGAATGTCTGAGCCACCACATCCAATGCTTCACTGGAGGTAGTAGTACCTTGATCCACTCTGTGAAGATGTCAACAAGGGTTAGGAGATAGTGGAGCTTTTTACATGGGGACATATGGGTGAAGTCATTCTACCAATCCTCGCACAGTTGGTGTCCTTGGAGCTGGTGCAGAAGCTGGCATATCCTCTCATTTGTAAAGAGGTGGTAGGGGTAGGCAGAGTCAGGGAGAGCCAGGGCAAGGTGTGCTAGAAGGGCATCCTGCAGTAAAGAGAATGATGGTGGACTGTGACTGGGAGATCAAGGGTCCTGTGGGGGTCTCTTTGGCTGCCTGGTTACATGAGTTTGGTCAAAATGGCAAAGTTAGGGACCCAGTGATGGAAGAATCGCATTAGGTTCCAAAATGAATCAATCTGGTCATTAGGGGTTGTATGTCTCACAGGGCACAGACTTGGCCAGAAGTGAAGGTTTTAGATCCTGGTCTGAACTTGAAAGCCCAAGTATGGTATGGCAGGAGAGCGTAGCTGAGCATTAGATGGGAAGAAATGGAATCCCAGGGAGCCAAGATAGTTCAGAAGCCAAAAGGCAGCCCTTTAAGACTGAGACAGGGAGGGGCTGTGAAGTGAGAGGTCATTCATGCGTTGGAGAAGTGTACATAGCCTGGGAAGGATAGAGCCATTCTTTGGAATAGGCAGATGGATGAGCCGAAAAGGGGCCTAATCACTTTTCAATTTGGGAGGGATCATAGAGGGAGAAAGAAAGGGACATGGACTCAGACATCACCCTCGGCTCCTGGAGAGGGCAGAAGAGAGCAGGAGTTTGTAGGGACTGCATATGAGAGTCTACAGGGAGGATTCACAGCACGGGGAGTAGGCCAGTATGTGGACAGGTACCAGAGTGTGGGTTGCCGCATCATATAAAAGGCAGGGTTAGAGAAGGCAAGGCAGGAGGAGGAGGAGGATGGGGAGGAGATAGGTAAAGGGGAGGGGGCTGACCATTAGGTGAAGCCTGTGGTGGTAAAGAAGGAGGGGCAATGGGAGAAGAGGAAGTGGGAGGTGCAGAAGGGGCAAGTGGCTGATGGCCCATGGTCATAGTCTCAGAAGGAGCGGGTGGGGAGTCCTTACTGGGCTGGGTAAAGGGAAAAAGGCTGGCCAGTAGTCAGAGCTTGTAGCAGTGTGGTATGTGGAGAGGGTAGATGGGACTTGAGGGAGGGGTTGGGAGTGCCAGTGATCCAGGTGGCTCAGACAGGGCGAGAGACTCGATTGGCCCCAGATGAATCGGTGTCTGAAGGTGCGGCAACCCAGGACAAGAAGTCCTAGGCCATCGAGGACTGGCTACAGAGGGAGTAGCAGAATCATTTCCCCTAAATTCTGGACATTAGGGAGTTCAGACCATTTTTTTGTATGCCGGCAAAAAATGTCATTATCATGAAGGCTGTTATAGTCAAGAGTGCCCTCTGGTGGCCATTTAGACTGGCTATCCAGAGTGTACTGGGCCCAGGCTACAGAAAGAAGCAAAAATCAGGCATTTAGGGCGCAAGGTCTGAGACAACCCCGGTTTGGATAAATTTCGTTGAAGGTGCCCCGAGGGCAACTAATGATTGGGTTTAGATCTAGTGTTGCCCATTTCCGAGCCTGTGTCAGAGACTGAAGATTTGGACACAGTAGCCTGGGGTTGAAAAGTGGGGGTGGGGCTGGGGGTGGGTGGGATAGCCTTAGAAAGGCTATCTCCAAATCCAAAGGCTCCCTGGAAAGAAGATGACCTTTGCTCTAGAATGGGCTTGCCCTGTGTGTGTGTGTGTGTGTGTGTGTGTGTGTGTGTGTGTGTGTGTGTAATTCTTGACAGGTGGCCCAGGGGTCCTGGACCTGGAAGAGGCGCCCAGCAACTTTTAGGTAGCAGCTGGGAAAAGGCAATTTACCCAGAGTCAAAAATCTATCTAGGCTTAGAGAGAGAGGGATAGGAAAGTGGGAAGTGGGGCGGGGCGGGGAGGGAGGGAGGGAGGGAGGGAGGGAGGGAGGGAGGGAGGGAGGGAGGGAGAAGAGCAGTCCCCATCTTGGCACGAAGATATTAGGCTTTTTTCTATCTTGGTGACACAAATATAGACTAAATCAGACCAGATTAAAAGTAGATAAAAATGCAGTTTATAAGGTGCTGCTCCTGGGTAGGTTGCCTGTCTCAAGGAACAGGGCCCGAGCAGTGGTGCGCCTGGGCAAAGGCAAGGCAGTTTTATAGTTCTTAAGAGAAGTGATGATGTGTCAACCAGGAGCTGGGATTGTGCCCATATATTGCCAAAAGCTGAACCCTGGGCGGGTACTCTTGGGTGGGTTGCAGAAACGGGAAGAGGAGGGGTGATGACATGTCAGCCAAGAGTTTTCTGGCTGCTGGTGGGATTGAGGGAAGAGGGAAGTTGGGGTTTCTCAGCTGGTGCAGGGGCAAGCACGGGTTGCAAACTTTTTTTTTTTTTTAAATCACCAAACATAAAGTGTAAGGAGGAGAAAATCTTGACTTTCTTGAAAACAGTGAAAAACCTTTGGACACATGCTAAGGCTGAAGATGATACAGCACTTTCTTAAAATGAACAGGAAATCTGAAATAACTTAATATACTGTAATAGAAATAACTTTCAAAATTAACTGTCTAAATATATTAAAATACAATTACTTTTATTTAATTAGAAAATTCCATTAGTGTTACTCACCCCCAAAACTTGGGAATTTGACTGTTCACCTGTCATTTGAAAATAATTGTTAATGTCAACCACTTTCACTTTCAGGTTCTATTCCCCACCCCCCTTCAGTTTCAGAAATGTCCTGCCCTATGGAATAAGTTAATGCTAGCTTACCAAAAACATGAGATTCATTCAAAGGAGAAGTGGGGGGAAGGGACACCCCCCCAAACAACAACAATAAAAAAGCAAGCAAACAAATAAAGCAGGCAATCCTCTCAGGCAGGCATGAAAACAAATTGAGGTTTTAATCAGAGCACCCACGGTAACACTGTTGCAAATAGATAGTTACCTTCCAAGAGCCAGAGAACCGGTATTAGTAGACAGAAAACAGTGGAGAAAATACTAGGACATAAACATAGCAAGAAAAGTACCAACAAACTTGCAAAAAAAATGTTAAACAAAGGAAGTATTAAAGATTGGAAAACTGTTGATGCTTTTTGTCTAGCAGTGAAATGAAAGGGGTTTAAAGCGTGGAGTCACACACACTCAATACACTGCTGTGCTTTGATAAGAGAATGTCCCAGCAGAGTCTTAAAATATAGTTGGCTCTTTTGTTGTTGTTGCATTTTAAACACGTGTGTGTGTGTGTGTGTGTGTGTGTGTGTGTGTGTGTGTGTGCATGCCTGCAAGCATATGCATGGTACACATGTGGTCAGAGACAGACTTGGGTCCTCACCCACTTTTTCTGAGGTAGGATCTTGGATTTACTGCTGCATATAGTTGACCTGTGAACTTTTGGGAATTCTCTTGTTCCCAAGTCCCTTCAGCGTGGGAGCACTGGGCTCTTAGTCCTGTCCTACCGGGTCTGGCTTTATGTACATTATGAGGGTTTAGACTTGGCTCTTCTTGCTAGAACAGGAAGCACTTTCCACACTGCCATCCTCCCCAGGCCCTATCTTGAGAATTTCTTCTAGCTGCAGCTGAAACACTGGTAGGTTTTGCCTGTATTCCTCCATCCAGTGTTGCCTACTGTCTGGTATCGAGAAGCTATTCTTCCGTACATTGTGTTCACTTTTTTGTTTTGTTTTGTTTTTTATTGTGTAAAATGATAGGATAAATTGTTTTCTAATAAAAGCAGAAAGTAGTGTCCTTATTTTCTTTTGAACTGTATAGTTTCAGAGAAGAGATCGGCTGCCATTCTTGCTTTGTTATTTTACAGCTCTTTTTGTCTCTGGCTACTCAGAAGGTTTCCAGGCTGATTTTAAGCAATTAGATGTTCATGTGTCTTGGCAGGGTTTTCTTTAGACTTCGTTTTCTCAGTGCTAATTGATCTTTCAGATCTGTGAGTTTATAGTTTACAACAGATCTGGATAATTACACATTTAAATATTTTCATATCGCCCCTTTCCAAGGCTGTATTTACACACCCTTCAGCATATTGCTATTGTGCGATGTATCCTGAGGCTGTGTTTATTTTTCTTTAGTCTTTTTGCTTTTTCACCTCTGTTTATTTTAAGTAGCTATTATTTGATTTCAAATTCACTATGCTTGCCTTCTATGATCTCTAACTAGCTGTGCACTCTTGCCTGGACATTTTTTATTCACTAGATTTTAAAATCCCTATTTACATACTCAATTTCATTCTTTCCCAGAACCTGGCTCCTCTCCCCTACCTCTCTGCATTCCCTAACCACTTGTACTGATCTGTCTCCTTTCCATTTTCCGAATACCATGCATTCTATAAAACCCTCCCAAACCCTTGCCGTCCCCCCTCCTCATGGGCTTCTTTTCAGTCCTGACCTTTATCCATCCTCACTCCCGTGAGAGTACACAGACATACAAATTAGAAAGCAGGATGTGCATGTGAAAGACAACCTCTTAGTAGTTTATCTCACAATATAACATCCCCCCCAAATTTTTTCTACAGTTTTCTTAATTTCATTTCTCTTTATGACAATAAAATTTCATTAGTAATATAGTTTTATTATCCATTAATCTGTCCATAGACATTTAGACTGATTCTATTTCCTTGCTGTCATGAATAGAGAAGAAATGAACTCGAATTGTGATAGAATATAAAGTCCTTTGGCTAGATGCCCAGGAATATTATTTCTCTCTGTCTCTCTGTCTCTCTCTGTCTCTCTCTCTCTCTCTCTCTCTCTCTCTCTATATATATATATATATATATATATATATATATGTATCATCTATCTATCTATCTATCTATCTATCTATCTATCATGTATCTATCATCTATCTATCACATATTTATCTGTCTATCATCTGTCTTCTCTCTATCTATGTATCATCTATCTATCTATGTATGTATCATCTATCTATATCTATATCTACCTATAATCTATCTATCTATCTATCTATCTATCTATCTATCATGTATCTATAATCTATCTAATCTATCTATCTATCATGTATCTATCTATCTATCATGTATCTATCTATCATGTATCTATCTATCTATCATCTATCTATCTATATCTATCTACCTATCATCTATCATCTAAATATCATCTATCTATCTATCTATCTATCTATCTATCTATCTATCTATCATGTATCTATAATCTATCTAATCTATCTATCTATCATGTATCTATCTATCTATCATGTATCTATCTATCATGTATCTATCTATCTATCATCTATCTATCTATATCTATCTACCTATCATCTATCATCTAAATATCATCTATCTATCTATCTATCTATCTATCTATCTATCTATCTATCATCTATCATGTATCTATCATCTATAATCTATCTATCTATCTATCTATCTATCTATCTATCTATCTATCTATCTATCATATATCATATATCTATCATCTATAATCTATCCATCTAATCTATCTATCTATCTATCCATTTAATCTATCTATCTATCTAATCTATCTATCTATCTAATCTATCATCTATCTAATCTATCTATATCTATCTATCTATCTATCTATCTATCTATCTATCTATCATCTATCTAATCTATCTATATCTATCTATCTATCTATCTATCTATCTATCTATCATCTATCATGTATCTATCATCTATAAGCTATCTATCTAATCCATCATCTATCTATCTATCTATCTATCTATCTATCTATCTATCATCTATCACGTATCTATCATCTATAATCTATCTATCTATCTATCTATCTATCATCTATCATGTATCTATCATCTATAATCTATCTATCTAATCCATCTATCTATCTATCTATCTATCTATCTATCTATCATCTACCTATCTATCTATCTATCTATATATATATATATATCTACCTATCATCTATCATCTAAATATCATCTATCTATCTATCTATCTATCTATCTATCTATCTATCTATCATGTATCTATCTGTCTATCATCTATCTATCATCTATCTATGTATCATCTCTCTATTATCTATCTATCTATCTATCTATCTATCTATCATATATATAGTTTTTTAAATCAAATTTCACACTGATGTCCATAGTGACTATGGCAATTTATAGCTTATACTCTCACTGGCAAAGTTAAAGATTCCCATTTCTCCACATTCTTGCCAGCATTTGTTATCATTCTTTTCTGGATTACAGCCATGCTGTCTGGATTGATCTGGAATCTTAATGTAGTTTTATTGCATTTTTCTAATGATTAAAGGTGTTGAACACTTTTCTAACCAGTCACTGGTCATTTGTATGTCTTCCTTTGAGAGTTTTCTGTTGACCTCATTGGACCATTTACTGATGCTAGTGTGGGGTTTTACTGTTTAATCCCTTCAGTTACTTGTACATTATAGATAGTATCTCTTTGTCTGAAGTATCGGTGCTGAAGAGCTTCTATTCTGTAGGCTGTATTTTCCTCAGCTGGGTTTTTCTTCCCTTTGGAGATTTTGATTTTATGAAATCTCATTTTTCAATTATTGGAGCTGCTTCTTGTGCTAATAGGATACTATTCTGAAAATTCTTCCCTGGATCTATGTCCTGAAGTGTTTTCCATATGTTTTCTTCTAGAAATTTCAATGTCTAGGCTTTAAATTCAGGTCTTTGATCTCCTTTTAAATGACTGCTATGATCAGTAAGAGCTATAAATCCAATTCAATTATTCTGAAAGTGAAATTCCAATTTTGCTGGCACCATTCAATGAAGAGACCATTCCTTTTCCAGTGTATTTTTGATATCTTTGTAATAACTAGACATCCATAAATGTGTAGGTTTATTTCAGGGTCTTCTATGGTGTCTCCATGGTTTGTATTTCTGTTTTTGTGCCAATTTTATACTGTCTTTGTCATTGTGGCTCTGAAATATAGTTTGAGGTTAGATATAACACAGCACTATTTTGTGCATAAAACACTTTAGTATCTTCCAAATTAGGGTTTGGGGCAACATGGTTTGGAAAATGGTACTCTACATAGAAAAAGAAACACCTCTTTAATCTTTCCTCTTCTAGAGAAGCTGTTCACTGGGTATTATATTGCCTGCATTTAGTTTGATATCCAGTATGAATTAATACAAAGTGTCCTTTTGATGACTCATAGGACACACAGCAGAATATGCGGTATAAGTATAAAGAGAGATACTTTCTACAGATTAAGGCCAGAGAAAGCATAGATCTAGCTATTTTTCTGATATCACTTTGTTTCCTTTGAACAAATAACTCCCTGATCTCTCTGTACTGTCCACCTACACATTTTATGTTCAGATTCCAATATTAGGAATGCCAGCTTGCCCACATCCCTCATAACTCATGTACTAGGTGAGGGCTATAATAGCTATTATTTGTGCTGAACTAAAATTATGATGATATAACCATTTCAGGTTCATGATTTAAAATATTATACACTGCATGCCTATACATTTTCTTATATATCATGGAAATAAATTATTTATACACCCCTTACAGGTGATTATATTGACTAGATCTCTTGTGTTCTATCTTTTAATTATTATAAAAGAACACTTAGGAGCTATGCTACTGTTTTTTTTTTCCTTCATAGGGCTATTTCTTTTCATGTAAAACTGTATACTTTAACTAAATAGGACAACGCTAACTCAATTTTGAAACTACTTGAAATTTATTGTCAGTGAAATGCTAATCCTGAATAGATGCCCTGCTGTGTTGGTTGATCTCATTTCCTTTATTTTTCTAACTTGTTAGAAGATTAAGAATATAATAATGTCTAATAGTTAATTTAAATATGTGAACAACAGCTTTTCAGGGATAGAATAGCTTTTCTTAGTTATTTAATATGCCAAGCATGTGCACTATACTGACCTATACATAAAGGAAAATCATGATCTTAAAGACAGTTTTCAATAGTTTAAATGATAGATGGGACACGAATTCTGATAAAACAAGCAAGCAAACAGGCAAACAAATCAATCTAGTTGATGGATTTTTTTTTTGACTGTGCTATCATTACTTTTGAAACAAATGGTTAATCTTCATTTACCAAAGTTGGGTTGTACTTTCTTAACAAGATGTTTTAATTTTCACATTGACAGCCAATCAAAAAGAATCTATTCCAAATGATCAAAGCACATACTTCATAGGCCAGTTTCCTGAAATGACAAGTAGGACAGCTTTCTGTGAGAGAAACGCTGACGTGTGCTTTAATCTCCAGATCTTGATGCTCAGCACACCACGTTACCTTAGTTGAAAAGCATTTTGTTCTTAAGATTTTCACTAAGTGTTTTCTCCTTAAACACTTAAAAAAAAAAAAAAAAAAAGAGGGTGAGATCCATGAATGGGAGAGATTACTGATGGCATAACAACTGCTTTACTATCTAATCTAATACACTTACAACAGTCTTTCTAATGTCTGACCCTATACTCTAGTTCATAAATTGAAATACAGATGAAAGGAAGAAGAAAAAAACCAAGATTTTCCTATTGATAATTTTTGTATTCAAGGTTATCCACTACAAGAAAAATTACATCATAGAAGGGAAACAAATACATCAAGATACATATTCAGAGTTGCCTAGGTATCAGTGTGCTGGGCCTGGTGACACCAGAGCACGAAACAGAAGATGGTTTTAGATGAATCTCCTGTAGGGACAGTTCTGATGCTACTGTCCTATTCCCCAGTGGGTTTTTGATCTGTCAGTAAAGAAGCCATGGGCCAATTGCTGGGTGGTAGGAATAGGCAGGACTTTTGGGTCTCTGGAAGCAAGCAGATAGATGAAAGGGAGGAGAGGAGAGTTTGCCATGCTACTGATAAAAGAAAAGTTGACCAGCTTTGTGAGATCTCAAAACAGAGTGGACACATAGGCTGCTCCTGTAGGCTGGTGGTCAAGAGAGATTAGAAGGGACTAGATGTAACTGAGCAATAAAGTTTAGGTACAGAGATAAAGGCACTTTTTTTCCAGGCAGGTGATAGCAGCACCCGAATTTCTTGGCACCAGAAATTGTGCCAAGTAGGCAAGTTAAGCATGAGCAACCTGTGTGTGTGTGTGTGTGTGTGTATGTGTGTGTGTGTGTGTGTGTGTGTGTGTTTTATCCATGGATTCAAGGGAAGCTGGGTAGGGGCTGGTAGTACGGCCTGTTCCTGGAGCTTAGGTGGGGTAGCAAAAGCTATTTACAACAATCTCCTGAAATGTTCAAAGTAGTGGGAAATTTTCTTGGCCATTTAAGATACATGGTAGGTAAGATATTTCCATATTTGTAACATAGAAAGCTCCAAGCTCCATCTTGTATAGTTAATTAACAGGTATGTGTTTATGGTTCCTTTGGCCTGAGACTCCAGTGCTCATATAACTTAGAATGGTGGAGAAATCCACGATGCTGGTTTTTATTGACTACTGCTGAGTTGGCCATTGTCTAATCTGAGGTGATTTTTATAAAGGCAATTAAGTGAATCCACTGCTGAGGTGGTGGCTCATTCACAGGACCCAACCCCACCTTTTTGCAAAGTTTGTGGGTCAGGAAAATTCCTGAATGTGGTTGTGGCTTCTCTACTGGTCACAACATAACCAATCCATGCAACTCCTGGGTCCAGGTATTTGTTCAGACCACAAGAGTACATCTCATTCCTCCCCTGTAGCCAGAGGTTGCCCTCTTCTGACCACACTAAATCCAAGATATTTATTTTAAGAAAAGCCAATGTTGGTTTTCTCAATTTGCACAAGCTCTTTGGAAACAAAGCCTCACAGCAGTTATCCTGCAAGTACCCATCGAACTTACTAAACACAGAGGCTGACATTCCTCATTGGGAACAGGGAGCCAAGAATGTACCTGCTATGACTAAGTGTTTGGTTTTTGTCTGAGAAAATAACCTTGTAAATTTTTGAAAACAAAAAGGTCATGCACTTAGATATAAACAGGTGCACATACATACCCAAAAAGCATGGGTTTATTTTTGATCATTTACTCATTAACCAGATGAATAAAACTTCCACTAAAGTAAAACATACCAGGAATTGAGAGATTTCTGAACAGGTGAAAGAGGTTTAAAGTTAAATGGAGGCTAAAGTGTTCATCAGAGTTCTACTGTAGGTAGAATGAGAGCTACTGAGACCAGATCTGACTCCCTCAGTTCTATTCTTAGGTCTTCTTACCAAAGCAAAGTAGTATTGGAATTTTCTAAGGTTCTTTCTTTCTTTCTTTCTTTCTTTCTTTCTTTCTTTCTTTCTTTCTTTCTTTCTTTCTTTCTTTCTTTCTTCCTTCCTTCCTTCCTTCCTTCCTTCCTTCCTTCCTTTCTTTCTTTCTTTCTTTCTTTCTTTCTTTTTAGGTACTTTCTTCATTCACGTCTCCAGTGCTATCCCAAAAGGCCCCCACACCCTCCCCCGCACTCCCCACCCACCCACTCTCACTTCCCCGCCCTGGCTTTCCCCTGCACAGAGGCATATAAAGTCTGCATGACAAATGGGCCTCTCTTTCCACTGATGGCCGACCTGGCCATCCTCTGATACATATGCAGCTAGAGATACAAGCTCCAGGGGGCACTGGTTAGTTCATATTGTTGTTCCACCCATAGGGTTGCAGATCCCCTCAGCTCCTTGGGTACTCTCTAGTTACTCCATTGGGGGCCCTGTGATCCATCCAATAGCTGACTGTGAGCATCCATTTCTGTGTTTGGCAGGCCCCGGCATAGTCTCACAAGAGACAGCTATATCAGGGTCCTTTCAGCAAAATCCTGCTAGTGTATGCAATGGTGTCAGCGTTTGGAGGCTGATTACAGGATGGATCCCTGGATATGGCAATCTCTAGACGATCCACCCCTTCATCTCAGCTCCAAACTTCGTCTCTGCAACTCCCTCCATGGGCGTTCCCCTCCCAATTCTAAGAAGGAGAAAAGTGTCCACACCCTGGTCTTTGTTCCTCCTGAATCTCATGTGCTTTACAAATTGTATCCTATATGTTGCTTATTCTAAGTTTCTGGGTTAATATCCACTTATCAGTGAGTACATAGCATGTGAGTTCTTTTGTGATTGGGTTACCTCACTCAGGATGATGCCCTCCAGGTCCATCCATTTGCCTAGGAATTTCATAAATTCATTCTTTTTAATAGCTGAGTAGTACTCCATTGTGTAAATGTACCATATTTTCTGTATCCATTCCTCTGTTGAGGGGCATCTGGGTTCTTTCCAGCTTCTAGCTATTATAAATAAGGCTGCTATGCACATAGTGGAGCATGTGTCCTTCTTACCTGTTGGAACATATTCTGGATATATGCCCAGGAGAGGTATTGTGGGATCCTCTGGTAGTACTATGTCCAATTTTCTGAGGAACTGCCAGACTGATTTCCAGAGTGGTTGTAAAAGCTTGAAATCTCACCAACAATGGAGGAGAGTTCCTCTTTCTCAACATCCTCACCAGCATCTGCAGTCACCTGAATTTTGATCTTAGCCATTCTGACTGGTGTGAGGTGGAATCTCAGGGTTGCTTTGATTTGCATTTCCCTGATGATTAAGGATGCTGAACATTTTTTCAGGTGCTTCTCAGCCATTCGGTATTTCTCAGGTGAGAATTCTTTGTTTAGCTCTGAGCCCCGATTTTTAATGGGGTTGTTTGATTTTTTGCAGTCCACCTTCTTGAGTTCTTTATATATATTGGATATTAGTCCCCTATCTGATTTAGGTAAAGATCCTTTGCCAATCTGTTGGTGGCCTTTTTGTCTTATTGACAGTGTCTTTTGCCTTGCAGAAGCTTTGCAGTTTTATGAGGTCCCATTTGTGGATTCTCAATCTTACAACACAAGCCATTACTCTTTTATTAAGGAATTTTTCCCCTGTGCCCATATCTTTGAGGCTTTTCCCCACTTTCTCCTCTACAAGTTTCAGTGTCCCTGGTTTTATGTGGAGTGCCTTGATTCACTTAGATTTGACCTTAGTAAAAGAAGATAGGAATGGATCAATTTGCATTCTTCTACATGATAACTGCCAGTTGTGCCAGCACCATTTGTTGAAAATGCTGCCTTTTTCCCACTGGATGGTTTTAGCTCCCTTGTCAAATATCAAGTGACCATAGGTGTGTGGGGTCATTTCTGGGTCTTCAATTCTATTCCATTGGTCTACTTGTCTGTTGCTATACCAGTACCATGCAGTGTTTATCACAATTGCTCTGTAGTACAGCTTTAGGTCAGGCATGGTGATTCCACCAGAGGTTCTTTTATCCTTGAAGAGTTTTTGCTACCCTAGGTTTTTTGTTATTCCAGATGAATTTGCAGATTGCCCTTTCTAATTCGTTGAAGAATTGAGTTGGAATTTTGATGGGGATTGCATTGAATCTGTAGATTGCTTTTGGCAAGAGAGCCATTTTTACTATATTGATCCTGCCAATCTATGACCATGGGAGATCTTTCCATCCTCTGAGATCTTCTTTGATTACTTTCTTCAGAGACTTGAAGTTCTTATCATACAGATCGTTCACTTCCTTAGTTAGAGTGTGCCAAGGTATTTTATATTATTTGTGACTATTGAGAAGGGTGTTGTTTCCCTAATTTCTTTCTCAGTCCGTTTATCTTTTGTGTAGAGAAAGGCCATTGACTTGTTTGAGTTAATTTTATATCCAGCTCCTTCACCGAAGCTGTTTATCAGGTTTAGGAGTTCTCTGGTGGAATTTTTAGGGTCACTTATATATACTATCATATCTGCAAAAAGTGATATTTTGAATTCTTCCTTTCCAATTTGTATCCCCTTGATCTCCCTTTGAGTCGAATTGATCTGGCTAGGACTTCAAATACAATGTTGAATAGGTAGGGAGAAAGTGGGAAGCCTTGTCTAGTCCCTTATGTTAGTGGGAATGCTTCCAGTTTCTCACCATTTACTTTGATGTTGGCTACTGGTTTGCTGTAGATTGCTTTTATCATGTTTAGGTATGGGCCTTGAATTCCTGATCTTTCCAAGACTTTTATCATGAATGGGTATTGGATTTTGTCAAATGCTTTCTCCACATCTAATGAGATGATCATGTGGTTTTTGTCTTTGAGTTTCTTTATATAATGGATTACATTAATGGATTTCCATATATTAAACCAATCCTGCATCCCTGGAATGAAACCTACTTGGTCAAGATGGATGATTGTTTTGACGTGTTCTTGGATTCGGTTAGCGAGAATTTTATTGAGGAGTTTGCATCGATATTCATAAGGGAAATTGGTCTGAAGTTCTCTATCTTTGTTGGGTATTTTTATGGTTTAGGTATCAGAATAATTGTGGCTTCATAAAATGAGTTAGGTAGAGTGCCTTCTGCTTCTATTTTGTGGAATAGTTTGTGCAGAACTGGAATTAGATCTTCTTTGAATGTCTGATAGAACTCTGCACTAAACCCATCTGGTCCTGGGCTTTTTTTGGCTGGGAGACTATTAATGACTGCTTCTATTTCTTTAGGGGTTATAGGACTATTTAGATCATTAACCTGATCCTGACTTAACATTGGTACCTGGTATCTTTCTAAAAATTTGTCCATTTCATTCAGGTTTTCCAGTTTTGTTGAGTATAGCCTTTTGCAGAAGGATCTGATGTTGTTTTTGATTTCTTCAGGATCTGTTGTTATGTCTCCCTTTTCATTTCTGATTTTGTTAATTAGGATGCCTTCCTTGTGCCCTCTAGTGAGTCTGGCTAAGGGTTTATCTTGTTGATTTTCTCAAAGAACCAGCTCCTCGTTTGGTTGAATCTTTGAATACTTCTTGTTTTCACTTGGTTGATTTTGCCCCTGAGTTTGATTAATTGCTGCCATCTACTCCTCTTGGGTGAATCTGCTTCCTTTTGTTCTAGAGCATTTAGGTGTGTTGTCAAGCTGCTAGTGTGTGCTCTCTCTAGTTTCTTTGTGGAGGCACTCAGATCTATGGGTTTTCCTCTTAGAAATGCTTTCATTGTGTCCCATAAGTTTGGGTATGTTGTGGCTTCATTTTCATTAAACGCTAAAAAGTCTTTAATTTCTTTCCTTATTCCTTCCTTGACTAAGGTATCATTGAGAAGAGTGTTGTTCAGGTTCCACGTGAATTTTGGCTTTCTATTATTTATGTTGTTATTGAAGATCAGCCTTATTCCATGGTGATCTGATAGGATACATGGGACAATTTCAATATTTTTGTATCTGTTGAGGCCTGTTTTGTGACCAGTTATATTGTCAATTTTGGAGGAGGTACCATGAGGTGCTGAGAAGAAGGTATATCCTTTTGTTTTAGGATATAATGTTTTGTAAATATCTGTTAAATCCATTTGTTTCATAACTTCTGTTAGTTTCACTCTATACCTATTTAGTTTCTGTTTCCACGATCTGTCCATTGATGAAAGTGGTGTGTTGAAGTCTCCCACTATTATTGTGTGAGGTGCAATGTGTGCTTTGAGCTTTACTATAGTTTCTTTAATGAATGTGGCTGCCCTTGCATTTGGAGCATAGAAATTCAAAATTGAGAGTTCCTCTTGGAGGATTTTATCTTTGATGAGTATGAATTGTCCCTCCTTGTCTTTTTTGATAACTTTTGGTTGAAAGTTGATTTTATTCGATATTAGAATGGCTACTCCTGCTTGTTTCTTCAGACCATTTGCTTGGAAAATTGTTTTCCAACCTTTCATTCTGAGGTAGTGTCTCTCTTTTTCCCTGAGATGGGTTTCCTGTAAGCAGCAAAATGTTGGGTCCTGTTTGTGTCACCAGTCTGTTAGTCTATGTCTCTGTAAGCAGCAAAATGTTGGGTCCTGTTTGTGTCGCCAGTCTGTTAGTCTATGTCTTTTTATTGGGCAATTGAGTCCATTGATATTAAGAGATATTAAGGATAAGTAATTCTTGCATCCTAATATTTTTGTTTTTAGAGTTGGCATTCTGTTCTTGTGGCTGTCTTTTTTTAGGTTTGTTGAAGAATTATTTTCTTGCTTTTTCTAGGGCGTGGTTTCTGTCCTTGTATTGTTTTTTTTTCTGTTATTATCCTTTGAAGGGCTGGATTCTTGGAAAGATAATGTGTGAATTTGGTTTTGTCATGGAATTCTTTGGTTTCTCCATCTATGGTAATTGAACGTTTGGCTGGGTATAGTAGTCTGGGCTGGCATTTGTGTTCTCTTAGTGTCTGTATAACATCTGTCCAGGATCTACTGGCTTTCATAGTCTCTGTTGAAAAGTCGGTGTAATTCTGATAGGCCTGCCTTTATATGTTACTTGACCTTTTTCCCTTACTGCTTTTAATATTCTATCTTTCTTTATTGTATTTGTTGTTCTGATTATTATGTGTTGGGAGGAATTTCTTTTCTGGTCCAGTCTATTTGGAGTTCTGTAGGCTTCTTGTATATTCATGGGCATCTCTCTCTTTAGGTTTGGGAAGTTTTCTTCTATAATTTTGTTGAAGATATTTGCTGGCCCTTTGAGTTGAAAATCTTCATTCTCATCTACTCTTATTATCCATAGGTTTGGTCTTCTCATTGTGTCCTGGATTTCCTGGATGTTTTGAGTTAGGATCTTTTTGCATTTTGCATTTTCTTTGATTATTGTGCTGATGTTCTCTATGGAATCTTCTGCACCTGAGATTCTCTCTTCCATCTCTTGTATTCTGTTGCTGATGCTCGCATCTATGGTTCCAGATTTCTTTCCTAGGGTTTCTATCTCCAGCGTTGCCTCACTTTGGGTTTTCTTATTGTTTCTACTTCCCATTTTAGGTCTACTATGGTTTTGTTCATTTCTATCACCTGTTGGGATGTGCTTTGCTGTTTTTCTTTAAGGACTTCTACCTGTTTGGTTGTGTTTTCCTGTTTTTCTTTAAGGACTTGTAACTCTTTAGCAGTGTTCTCCTATATTTCTTTAATTGCATTATTAAAGTCCTTCTTGATGTCCTCTACCATCATCATGAGATATGCTTTTAAATCTTGGTTTAGGTTTTCGAGTGTGTTGGGGTGCCCAGGACTGGGTGAGGTGGGAGTGCTACGTTCTGATGATGGTTAGTGGTCTTGGTTTCTGTTAGTAAGATTCTTACATTTGCCTTTCACCATCTGGTAATCTCTGTAGTTAGTTGTTATAACTGTCTCTGGTTAGAGCTTGTTTCTCTAGAGATTCTGTTAGCCTCTTTCAGCAGACCTGGAAGACTAGATCTCTCCTGAGTTTCAGTGGTCTGAACACTCTCTGCAGGCAAGTTCTCCTCTTGCAGGGAAGGACCTGCCTCCTGAAGATGAAGGCCTGAAACAGGGCCTGTCCCAGAAGCTGTTCACTTCTGTAGTTCACACTCTCACGTGGGCAGACTAGTCTCGAAGGGATCCGGGAACCAAGATGGTTTCCCCAGGTGCTCAGGCAAAGCCCTCCGGGCAGGGAGGATGCCTGACCTCTGGCCGGGAAGGTTCCCGGATGTCTGGAGGCCGAAACGGGATCTGCCTCAGAAGCTGTCCTTTAGGAACCTTTGGGGTGTCCTCAGACTCCTTGCTCAGGTGACCCGGTGGAGACTTGTGACCCTGGTCAAGCCGGGATTATCGCTTCCCTCAAGGAGTCACAGGTCCCTCTCGATTGGAATGGAACAGAAGTTGTGTTCCACTCTCTGGTGGTCCTAAGATCTCATCGAGACTCCTCTAGGGACCTTCGGGGTGGGGTGGGGTGTCCGCCAACTCTGCGCCCAAGATTCTTCCCTAATGCTGTTACAGGTCCAGCGCGATTGGAATGGAACAGAAGTTGTGTTCCACTCACCGGTGGTCCTAAGATTGCATGGAAAGTCCTCTCAGGACCTTGGGGGTGTCTGCCAACTCCATGCCCAAGGTGACCCAATGCTGGCGCCCTCTCAGGTTCTTTCTTAAGGATAACAACAATAACAAGGATAGCTATATTTACTTGAGAAATAAGTCTAGGCACCTTATAAGGATATGAAGTACTTTGTATGTGTTATTTCCTCTATTCACTACAAATCAAAGATGTGTCTATACTTGATACCTTTCTATTGCTGTAATAAAATGCCCCGGTCAAAGCAACTTACAAAGGAAGAGTTAGTTAGTTAGTTAGTTTGTTTGTTTGTTTGTTTGTTTGTGTTTTTTTATATATATAGTTCCAGAAGTTTAAAGTCCATGACATCAGAAAGGAGTAGTGGTAGAAACATAAAACTCAAGCTTGTGAATGTTGTGCAACTCAAATAGACTACATAATAACTAGAAGTGTGGAAGTAGAACAGCTTCAATCTCATCAATTTCCCTGCCTTTAAGATTTTCAATTCTTCTTCATAGCACTGGCTTCATACTCAACACTCAACACTGACCAAACACTCTCAGGGGACAAGATATATCTGTTATGAGCCATAGGGTTTTATAATTACTTGCCTTTTTTCTGACCGATGTATCCTTTCTTTTGCATCTCATGTAGTAGTCAGCAGCATAGCCACATATTTTAGAGGAAATAGTAAATATATAACGATGGTAGAGAATCTGTGATAGTGTCCATATTAGCAAGTGAACTGAAATGCTCCAAAGTTGTAATTTACCCAAGAACCAATCATTACAAGGGACAGTAGAGATGCCCATCTGTGAACTACACACAATTGACTCTTGTAAAATAGCACTTAAGCACATTTTAGAAGTAAGAAATGGTTCTCTGTTTCATTCCTCTGGAACAAAGTAGACAGGTTGGCTTTGAAAATTCACAACTGCCTTTGAAATAAATGCTAATTCTTAATTCTTGTAAATAATGTTACTCAATAGTGTATAAAGAAGACTGTCACAGACTGAATATTTCAGAGAAGGGTGGAGGGGGGATGTTGAAGGAGAAAATTGAATGCAGAAAACAAAAAAGGATCAATGATTTTTATTACTTCAGAGTCTTCCAAATAATAGTCTTCCAGATTCCTTATGTGATATTTCATGTGTATCAAGAATAAATCAGACAGAATTTCTTATTCAGATGTCCTTTTCAGGTACCTAGGCTGTCTGTGATTCAAGTACCAATCTTCCATCTCTTGGAGAATGTGTTAGAAGCTCCTAGGGAGACAACTTTTTTTTCAATTATATTCAGTAAATTTAAGAGATATAGAAGGTTGATTAGATGGAACATCAACATATGGCAAGCAAAAGGGAAAGTTTAGTGTGAAACACAGAAATTTGTGGAAGAAAAGCCCTACTACAGAGTAATGGCTTAGTTTTAATATCTGAAGAGCTTTGAATACATCATCCCTTTAAGAACTTGCTTGACATGCTTCTTGATAGTTATGGGGTTGACAAACTTTTAGGGTCTCAAAGAACTTCATCAAAAGTAGACAATTAGTCTTTACTAGTGGAAAATGTGACCATTTGTCAAGATGTTTCCTTCTGAAGAATGGAATATCCATCCATGTTAGCAAGCTAATCAGAAGTGAAGTTGTGAGTGGGTAAGTAGGTTACAGAGTTAATCAAAAGAAGCAAAGGAAAATATACTTTGAACACAGAGAGAGACAGAGAGAGAGAGAGAGAGAGAGAGAGAGAATTCTCTAGAAAAAGAGAAGTTCCAGAAACTGTAGACTACATGAAGAAGGATAAGGAAAAATTAACTGACATTTTCAACTCTGACTTCCCAGTTATTGACAGTTATCTAGCTAATGAAGAAATCAGCCACTCCCATACTAGCAGAAAACCAGTATTCTGAGCTCGGTAGGACACATGAATTGCATATTAGAATCCAAAATCCAGCCCAGGATCTTACTGATTTCTCTGTTCCAAAGAAGTAATTGACTTTGGGTGTTTTCCAATTCTTGGGACTCAGGAAACAACAATATACTGCTAGTTGAAGAAAGTCTATAAGAATTAAGGACCAAAGTTTGGTTGCCAGTATTAAAATTATAGGATTTTTATCATGTAAAAAGGGGGTGAATGCATTGAAAATCAATTTCATAAAGTCATAAAACTTATTAAATCTTCAAGACTATATGGAAATCCAGATTCAAGAAATCCAAGTGAACCTAAATAGGTCCAACAAACCAGACTTTGATCCAGGTATATGAAGAAGTACAGAACTAAAAAGAATTCTGAAAACAAGAGAAAGGTATCAAGTCACATAGTAGGGAAAGTCCATCAGACAGTGGATTATTAATCAGAAACCTTACATATCAGAAGAGGATGGGCATCAGTGCTGAAAGAAAAATACTGATGACTCATAATACTACAGACAGTGAAATTTTCCTTTAGAGATGAAGGAAAAAAATTTTTTATTGGTAAGCAGAATGTAGGGAATTCATTACCACTTGTTAAGCCTTGCAAGAAACACTGAGGTGTTCCACAATATACATGAAAGGATAATTACCATCAATTTGTTTTTTTATTTCTTGGGACCATCTATTTACAATGAAGTCATCACATGTCCTAGCTTAAGTACAAATTTTCCCAGTCCCCACCTACACTGATCACAGTATCTACTCTCTTTAACTAAAATTCTTTTCAAAGTATATTTTATTTTTAAATTTTTAATAGATATTTTCTTTTCTTTGCATTTGAAATGTTATCCCCTTTCCTGGTTTCTCCTCCGTAAACCCCCTATCCCATCCCCCCAACCCCCACTGCTAACCAACCCACTCACTCCTGCTTCCCTGTCCTGGCATTCCCCTATACTGGGACATTGAGCCTTCACAGGACCAAGGGTGCCTCCTCCCATTGATGTCCAATAAGACCATCGTCTGCTACATATGCAGCTGGAGCCATGTGTACTCTTTGGTTGGTGGTTTGGTCCCTGGGAACTCTGGGGGTACTGGCTGGTTCATATTGTTGTTCCTCCTATGGGGCTGCAAACCCCTTCAGCTCCATCAGTCCTTTCTCTAGCTCCTCCATTGGAGACCCTGTGTTCAGTCCAATAGATGGCCGTGAGCATCCACCTCTGTATTTGTCAAGCTCTGGCAGAGCTTCACAGGAGACAGCTATATCAGGCTCCTGTCAGCAAGCACTTGTTGGCATCCACAATAGTGTCTGGGTTTGGTACCTGTATATTGGATAGATCCCCAAGTGTGACCATCTCTGGATGGTCTTTCCTTCAGTTTCTCCTCCACAATTTGTCTCTGTATCTCTACCTGTGGGTATTTTATTCCCCATTCTAAGAAGAACAAAAGTATCCACACTTTGGTCTTTCTTCTTCTTGAGCTTCATGTGGTCTGTGAATTGTATCTTGGGTATTCTGAGCTTTTGGGCTAATATCCACTTATCAGTGAGTGCATACCATGTATGTTTTTTTGTTATTGGGTTACCTCACTTAAGATGATATTTTCTAGTTCCATTTGCCTAAGAATTTCATGAATTCATTGTTTTTAATAATGGAGTAGTACTCCATTGTGTAAATGTACCACATTTTCTGTATCCATTCCTCTGTTGAGGGACATCTGGGTTATTTCCAGCTTTTGGCTATTATAAATAAGGCTGCTATGAACATAGTGGAGCATGTGTCCTTATTACATGTTGGAGCATCTGCTGGGTATATGCCCAGGAGTGGTATAACTGGTTCCTTATGTAGTACTGTGCCCAATTTTCTGAGGAACTGCTAAACTGATTTCCAGAGTAGTTGTACCAGCTAGCAATCCCACCATCTATTGAGGAATGTTCCTCTTTCTCCACATCCTTGTCAACATCTGCTGTCACCTGAGTTTTTGATCGATAATTACCATCATAACATCATATATAGCATTCACTTGAGGAACAGATTAATGAGAATAAAATGAAGAGAGTTAAACTCCAGCATGAGAGAAAACAACTAAATCACAAAAATAAATGATAAAATTGTAGAAAACCAAAATATGCAAAATAGAAATAGAATGAACAAAATACAAGAAGGGCATTTGTACTTATGAATATAACTTTGCATGTGAGTGGATTAAATTAATCAACCAGTTGAATGGGTAAAAGAATAAGACTCAACTCTTTACTGCCTGTAAGAAACTCCTGAAAGAGCAGGATTGGAAAATACTATTTTGCAAATGGAAACCTAAAATACTAAAGAGTAAAGGGCACTTTATGTAAAATATGTTGATGATAGAATCAGTTATTAGGAAGATGGGAAAATTATGAGCATTTGCATGGAACATGGGACCATCCAAATACAAAAACATGTAAGTGGCTTTTTATACAAAGACAGTGAGATACCTCAGTATCTACTTTCAGCTATAGACTGATCTCCAAGACAAATAGTCAATAAAGAAACATCCGTGTTGAAGTAAACCATAGAGCAAATCTATTAGCAGATCTTTGCCAAACATTCCATCCAGTTTCAGCTGAATACACATTCTTCTCAATGGCCCATGTGATATTGTCCAGGATGGAGAAAATATCAAAATATGGATAAAACCTCAATAGATTTTAAAAAGCTGAAACTGCATTATATAGTGTCATGGCCCACAATGAATTAGAACCATTTGTAGAATGGAACATAAATATGTGGAAGCTAAATACATGTTCCAACATAACCAATAGGTAATGGAGCAGAAATGGACAGGCCTGTAGAAACTAATTAAATGACAATATAGTACTCACCTCCTATACATTCTATAATCTCTTCCAAACAAAACCATCAAATGAGGGTCAAATGGTCTAATACCGAGCCTATGGAGTACATTTTTCATCCCAACTGTCACACAACTCCAAATAGATATGTAAGTAAACAAGTAAACACAGAGTGGAGGGTTGCTGGTTCTTCTTCAGTGAGGTAGAGTAAGGATGTCTGAAATAGTCATAGGTAATGATAGTACAGCATTTTTATTTATAATTGTAAATATATATGTATATGTATATTATACATAAGTAATTTATGCCACTTAGGCTAGTAATGCCTTTCACAAGAGCCACAGACTTTCTAAGAAAAATCCCAATATCAGACACGAGAAACCCTTCTGAGTTGTTAGTCAGGGGAGTCCAAGAGACTCCTGAAACAGCATAGGCTACTGCTGATGTCCTTTTTAATTGTAGAAGTGGAAGATTTGTTTCTACTGCTGAAAAAACCATTGAAGGATTTGAGCTGGATCTGACTCAAAAACCTCCTCATCCTGGGGAACTAGCTTTTATATTGCTGGAAGGTGTTACATAAGATTCTAAGGGATGAACACATAGATTCGAAGGAAACAGCTAATAGTCTTTCCTGGCTGTGATGTCTATATAGCAAGTCAATATAGCCCTAAGGATGCAATCCTGGTACCTATGTCTGGTGGTAACCAACAGCTGCCTAATTAGGTACTTTCAACAGGAGGAAAGTTTTGGCTGGTACTGGGAGTCTAGGCAGCTACCTCTGGCTAAGAACTACATCTTAAAGCTGATCACACAATGCAGTAACCTCCATAGAGTCTCACAATGGTCCCTGGTGTATTAAAGGATATTGAGAGGGGTGGCTAATTAAACAAACTGTCAGGTTTTTGTTGTTGTTGTTGTTGTTGTTTTACAAAATACTAATTAGATAATTTTCTCCTAAAATATAATTGCATAGGAAAACCATAATACTATGTAAAGTGTTTGTCATTTTACCAACTGGACCACAAAATATAATAATATTCAGCAGTTTGGAATTCAAATATTATCATAGCATTCTCTGATTAGGGCTGAAATATGTGATATATAGGATAGAAACATAGTAGAATACACACACACACACACACACACACACACACATATATATATATTTAATGAGAAGTGGGAAACTCTTGGTCAAAAACCACATTTATTTTGTGAACTCACTCCACAAAAACACATGCATTTAAATTTTTATGGATCCCTTGCTATGACTAAGTTTTCATTTTCCCCTCACACTTTGCTTCAAAGATTATAGCTATTGGGTAATTATTTGTTACATATTATGATTTCTAAAAATGGTGGTATATTTTCCTAAATGATGTTTAGGAAAGTAGTGGTTAAGCTGTCACAATACAGCTTGACATTTTCAAACAACTGGTTAGACTGAAGAGCTCAGATGATTAGAAATGTTCTATTTAAAAAATGTTAGGGGAAATTTTATTTTCCTTCCACATTCAATGATAGGAACTAGTTTGGGTGAGCTATATATCAGACATTTCCTGTTTTGAATCATCCATCTTTACATTTAGATGACCACAGATATGATCATTGTAAGGGATTTATCTGAAACACCTTGTCTTTCGAGTATGTGAGACCTACTGGGTGAGATAACTTGTATAGGGAGCATTGTGGCAGCACACTTAAGAAACTGGAGACCCATTTCAGACTCTGTGTTGACAGACTGGAAACACAGAAGAAAATAACGACAGGGGCAAGCAAACAAAAGCACCATGGTTGTCTTCGGAACCGCGAGGATTGCTTGGTACAGCCTTCCTTTTTCTTTTCTGTGACTACATTTTAATTTTTACTCCCACGTCCATACCAAATGAATTTCACTCCAAGTTTTAAAATAATGCATAAAATATTTATTATAGCATAATGTTGTCCTCCACAGTACCAAAAAAGCTTAAAGTGACCAAATAAAACCCATCACTCAAACTCAAGCCATTTGAACAGGTCATAAAAATGACTTATTCTATTAACTGTTGAATCAATAAAATAGAGTCTCCTTCGGCACCATGGGAATTACATGATAGAGTTTTCCTTTTCATCAATAACTCTGAATATATCCGTGTTAATAAATGTCTCATATTTCTCATCACAGCCTGTCAGTGGAGGGAAGAGAATCTCAGCTCCCTGATATTATTCACTAAGAGACTCAATGGATAAAGACTGTGGAATTCTTCCCCAAAGGCCAAGAAGGTTGCTCACTAAGGAAAAATAAAATTATTTTGAATAAATAAAACTTAAATTCTATTCCTTATCTTCTATAATTTTTTTGTTTACCTAATTTCATAGGGACATTGTTCTTGACGATTTTCTGGTTTTCCTTTTGCATTCTGAGTTTTCTGTTCTTTCTAAGTTCAGTCTGCTCATTTTCTTTATCTGTCACAGGTAGATTTTTCAGTTAAGTCTCATAGATATTTATTTCTGTAAACAAGTCATATAAACAAGAAAATTCTGAACAATACTTAGTTTATTACTTTTGTGACTTTGAGAAGTCAAACTTTTATATGAGGCACACACACAAATACACATGTATATAAACTTCCAGGCAAAATAACAGCTTTTAGTATGAAGGTAATTTTCCTTCATGTGTACAAGATGTAAACAATTTAGACTAGTGATACACTTATTTTCTAATGACCTTTGTATGGTGTCTTGCCTAGTGACAGATGTTAAGATTGCTAGAGAAGAGTAAAGGCTAAAAATTCTACTTGTGAACATCCATAAAGTTATTTGTTTTCAAATGAAACTTGTTCTAGTTTGCTTTCTGTTCCTATGATAAACAGCATGACCAAAGCAACTTGGGGAGAAAAGGGTTTGTCTTAGGTAACAGGTTATAGTTCCTTCTCAAAGGACATCAAGGCAGGAGCTTAAAGGCAGGCACCTGGAGGCAGGATCTTCATCAGAGACCATGGGGAACTGCTGCTTACTGGCTTGCCATCCTCTCTCCATTACGAGCTCAGCTACTTTCTTCTACAGTCCAGGTTCATGTGCCCAGGAATGGCAGCACCTCCAGTGAGCTAGGCCTTCCTGCATCAATTAACACTTAAGCATGCCCCAGACACATGGTTACGGGCCAATCTGACAGGGGCAATTCTTCAGGTGAGGTTCCCTCTTCCCAAATAACTTGTGTCAAATTGACAAAAACTAACCACCACAAAACTCAAGACAAGAACTGAGATTCATTTACTGTAATGACCAGTGTTCAGAGATACCAATCTCGGGGTTTCATTTTGACTGTTCTCCTGGCTAAGAATAATCTGTTTGGTATTAAAGTTGCGTTTCCTTAGTTACTAATGATGCTAAGCCCTTTGTCTTTATTGTTTGGCCATTCCTGTGTTCCTTTCTGTTGGACTGTTTACTATTGATTTACCATGTGTATAATTGTACTATTTTTTTTTTTTTGCCCATTCTATGTTTTTCCAATTCATTTTTAAAGAATTTTTTTATGCATGGAATTCTTAATTTGGATGAGATGAAATGTTTCAATTTATTACTATCATGGATACAGTGGGTATCCTAAGAAGGAAACTTTGTCTAATCTGAGATGTTTTTAGTGTGTTGGCTGAAGATTTAAATGTTGAATTTTAATGGCAAACGTGATCCTATGAAGAGAGGGGACCTTGGGAAGGCAAGTCGGCCATCAGGAGTCTTCCCTCTCAAATGGGAGGCTGTTGAAGAATAAGCCTCTGGCAGCCTTTGGCAGTCTGCTCTTGAGCCTCGTTGAGCTGCACCAGGACACAGCATCCTCCTCTCTGTGGGATGCAGCAGCAAGGCGCCCTCCTGGAAGTGAGGATCTGCTCTTCACCAGATACTTAGTGAACTAGCATCTGCATCCTTTACTTTCTAGCCTCTGGGCCCACCCTTTCTGTCCTTTCTGGCTAGCACTACTCTTATCTTGGGTTTGCAGCCTCTGGAAATAACTTGTCTTCCTTTGTCTGTATCCCGATTAGACTTGCTATATGGCTTTATATAATTTTATCTTTTTTTTTTTTTTTTTGAAAATCTATAAGCACTGTCTTGTTAAATATGTCCTCTTCTGCTTTTCTTTATGTTCCCCTTCTGGAACTATGTGAAACTATTTCACTGCTCTTCTGTAATTTTGGTACTTTCCAATAAAGATTATTTTTAATTCAGTATTTTCTATTGAATACTTCATTTTCTGGATAGTTCCCTGCTGTGCCAATATGATTTTAACTCTAAACAATAAGCTCTTCATATCTGATAGAATTGTTTCACTTTTAGTTTTTCTATTAAGTTTCGGTTTTAAGTTGTCCCACATTTTTTTTTTTTAGGATTTTGTGCACTTTTTCAACAATACCTGTTACTGTTTTCTTGTACTTTTTGAGCAACCAATAGTGCAATGGTTGATCCATCTGCACATCTACTTTTACTGATATTTTCATCTCTTTAACCATTGATACTACTTTCTTGCTCTGCTGTGTATCCCACTTCTGAAAGAAAATATAATCTATAATAAATAATATTCATCCTCATTTAATGGCCTCTTTCTGTCAGTGTAGTAGAGGTGAGATGGGTCAATTGGCTTTATGGCTTAGCTAGGCCTGAAGCTTACTGCAATTTTTACTTAATTAAAATTATTTATTTGTTTATTTATTTATTTATTTATTTACTGTTTGTATGTGCGCTGCTGGGGATAAAACTTAGGACCTCATCCATTCTCAGCAGCACTCTGCCACTGAGCCACACCCTAGTCCTTTGCTGCATCTTTAATTTTATTCAGTTGGCCACTGCTTAAAAACATGTGTATAGTGAGAATGTAATTTTCCATTGGCCAGCCCTGGATTCTGAGCACCGACAGGTTTCAAGAGTCTGTTGATGTGTTACAGGCAAACCACTAAGTTCAGAATTTTTGGAGACATTACCATAATTTATTGCCGTGCTAAAAGATTTTAATTTCACCTTGGCCTCTCTCCTCTCTTACTTTAATTGCTTTCTATACCTAAGGAGAGCCACTGCAGCCTTCCTTGTCTTTCTCCATTCTTTAGAAAGCTGACAGGGATATACTCATGAACGAGGTTAATGTCCTGTCCCTCCTCAGTCACACACAGCGAAAGCATGAAGCTACTGGGCAGGGAGAGATTCCTATGAGCTTTCTGCCACTTTCAGTATTTAAAAATCTAGATCGCTGTGAGGAGTTTAGCACAGCTGTGTAACTAAGTGTTGGCTGAACAAGATGGTCTCAGAACCTCTTTGTAGAGATAATATCACATCAGTCCCTCAGAATAAACCTATTTTTTAAAATTACACAATCAGCACAGCTTGATTAAATATAGTTTGAATGACATGGCTTTATTCGGTGGACTGGAATGTATTAAAATATCATTACTAAACACTCTAACTCTATTGCTTAGATAGCCTCTTGGCCTAGTGTAACTATGCCATAAGGTGATTCTTGCTCCTATCTTTGCTTCTTCATTGCTCACTAATGAAGCCTGGGAATATCACATGACTCCATTACTTCAATGATCTCAGTCAGTTCGTTATCCACTCTAGGGAAAATGTGAGAATTAATAAGTCTCTAAAGTACTTGAAAACTTTTAAGCAGGTACTATGTAAATCTTAGCAGTCATTACCACACACAGTTCCCATTTAAATATTTTTTTTTGTAGTTCAAAATCACACAATAGACTTTTCAGTTTTATAACATCTACCACCATTCAGGTAAAGGCCAGCTAATGGCTTACAGAGCTAGCCTCTCAGTTTCCAAACAAAACACTAATAAAATGCAAGCCAGGTTCTCTTTAATATTATAGTACAGTGATCTCGATACATAGGAACTTGCACGCAGCTGTTAATATTTGAGAAGGAAAACACAATTTGTAGAATTCATGCTAGAGCCTCTTAAATCAACACTAGCACATGGATTTCTATTTGCAGTGTGTCCCCACACTAACGATGCTTAAAGAAGACGTCTCTCATCATATGCCAAAATGTGATACGGCTGTTGGCCACAATGCACAGCTAGGTATGTATTCTTTCTGAAGACAAAATTAACAGTACTTGTTTCCTAGCACAGTGGGACTGTTGACAACACTTCTTTCCATATTCCTCTGTGAGTATACTGAGTGGAAAAATCAAGTTGTAAGTTATGAACAAGATTCAATATTTGAGGCACCTTGGCAAACTACTTTATAGGTGGGCCATTTCAAACTGTGGTAGATGTGAGAAGAAAATTTTCAATGTGATACTGACCATTTGGAGCTCTCTGATAGACAGTTAATAAATAGTATGCCAGCCTGAGAATAAGTTTTTAGATACACACCCATGCACTACAGTGTTGACTCATGAAAAATAAATGTTTTCAAAAACCATACCAAGCTGCCTTTATTCTCAAAGCTATGAGATATGGGAGTCATGATGTTTTATTGCTTCATGAAAAATTATTCCTAAAATTTTACTAGGTCAAAGTATCCAAGGCATGATTGTGGACGTTTAGATAAAACTCACATGAGAATTTACTTATTGATGTATCTGATTGTACTATAGCTATTCATTAGCATCTAACAGTCTGCGTCTCTATCTAGGATCATGGCTTCCTCTAAGGATAATATGTGCAAATCTGTGTTGAAACAATCTTCTTAGTGGTGGCAATTGTATAGACTACTTGCTTGCCAGTCTTTAAATGGTTTGTACATGATATGACTATAGGCAATGTGCACGCACGTGTGTTGTGGTGTGTGGGTGTGTTGGTCTTTGGTGTTGAACTCACCTTAGAAAGTGACAGTCCTTATAATGTCTAGGACTTTATTTGTGCTTGTGTTAGAAACAGAATCTTTAATCTGTATTTTATTTTCTGTCGGAATCTTTTCAATGCACTTGAACTCCTTAATGAAAATGATCCTTAAAGCAGAGACAGAGTGGACAGGTTTCCTTAAACAGGTGATGCCATAGGCCACAGTAGGCAGAAGATTCCCATAGCACGTAGGGCAGGGTGACATTCTAACTGGGTCAGAGAGCTTGCATTCCGTTCATGTGTCAAATACCAGGAATAAATTTATTTCCCATTTTTGTGTGAAGAGGAAGACATTCTAATGCTTTAATTTTGTATTCTGTCTTGTTCACCCACTGAGCTGTGTCTGCTCTCCTCTGGAGCTCAGAGCCCTAAATGATTCATTTTTGAAAATGGAAAAACAGAACATGACTAAAGCAAAGGAAAGTGCTATTATTAATTCTCAAATACATCATGCTCCATGTAAAAAGTATCAAATCGAAAATCATGGAAAAAAATGACAGCACAGCCGAGGATCAAATTACATTAATTCCTGGTGATCTTTATCTAAAGAGACCAGCCAGTTCCTCTCCCAGAAGAAAAGCAGCTGGAGTGGCATGGCGAGAGGCAGACATCTGCGAGCATCAGTAGCAGGCCGTGGAATGATTGCCCTCGTGACGTGAGCATGTAAGACGAAAGAAACATACTCAGCAGGACACACTCAGTCTACTTCACAGGAGACACTGTGGGTAAAATTCAAAATTGGACACACACTGGAAATCAAACCAGGGAAAGAGAGACAAGTCTGGTTACCAGTGAGTATGAACATGGTTGCTTTTGTTGTTGGGTAAAGTTGTGACAATGGCATAGGAAGTTGTCCTCAGATACAGCCTGGGGCACTTACCTCACTAGAAACACCTTTCCCTGGCATGCTCTCTCCTTCCCATTCTCCTCTCTGTTTCAGCAAAGAAGTCTTCCCCTCCACTACAGCTGAGAGGCCCTGTTGTTTAACCTACTCCTCTGGCCCAGAACCATCAAGCCCCACCCTTCCACCTCCTCAGGAATCATCAGTCCTCTACCTCATGCCCCAAACCCCTCAGTCACAGCTTTGCTCTATGCCACCCAGCCCAATACATTTCTAAGGTCTTAGAAACCATTCTTCTACAGAGGTGATGAAAAGCTTAGGAACTTTGGAAAGGTCATGAAACACTCCCCCCTCTGGAAGGGAGAGGCTAAGTAACATTTCTCAGACCACAGGGCAGGAACCGACCTGTGGGTAGGGACACATTCCTCAGGATGGACTGTTGCCCACCTTCAGACAAGGGAAGTCCTTGTCACCTCCTTCCCTAAAGATCAATCATTTGAAAGGGAGTAATGTTCCACCAATCATATTGTGCCTAGTTGCTGATGCTCTATTCTGCCCCTGGAAACTATATAAAAACTCACTGAATGGATGCTAGGGGTCGCTGCCTTTCCTTCGGGTCTAGGACAACCCCAGTGCAGTGGAACAATAAATTCCTCTTGCTTTTTGCATTAATCCCGGCTCCACATGGTTCACTCAGAGGGTCCCCAGTAAGCTAAGGCTCCCCGGAGTCTTACACTGACTCATCAGTTTAGAGCATTTGCTGCTGTCGCAGAGGACCTGGATTCAGTTTCCAGCACAGGTATTGTATCACTCACAACTTCTGTGATTTCTAAAAGATCTGAGACTTCCTTCATGAAGCTCATGGGCCCCTGCAGACCTCTCCCTCCCTCTACCCTCTTTCTCTCTCTCACACTCACACACTAAACAAACAAACAAACAATAGAAAACAAACAAAAATAGAAATCTTTTAAAACATTAATATCTTGACCCAGCTGCTCTCCCTAGCTACTGATGTATCCGCCCCTATTGCACTTTCTTGTAAAAATCTTTCAAAAAAGCAGTTTACATCTACTCCTTTCTGTTGTCTGACCCTGTCTGGGATCATGATTCTCTACTCCCTATTCTTCTATTCTTCAAAGCAGAATCGTCTACTCTGCTCATCCAGTTATTGTCACTGCCTAGTACACAGTGCTCTCCTGACGCATCTCATTGATTCCCTCACTCTTGGATGCTCTTATCCTGTCTTTTCCATTTCCTGTTACTAGACCACAACCCCCTCTCCTGTCTAGCATCTTCCTTTTATTTTTTTTTGAAATATTATTTTTATTAGGTATTTTCCTCATTTACATTTTCAATGCTATCCCAAAGGTCCCCCATACCCACCCCCCCAATCCCCTACCCACCCACTCCCCCTTTTTGGCCCTGGCGTTCCCCTGTACTGGGGCATATAAAGTTTGCAAGTCCAATGGGCCTCTCTTTGCAGTGATGGCCGACTAGGCCATCTTTTGATACATATGCAGGTAGAGTCAAGAGCTCCGGGGTGCTGTGCCACCACACCCTTGGATCACGGTTCTTAATTACAGGAATAGAAAGGAAAATAGGGTGATGAAGAAAATATTATGGGATGGATCCCTGCATATGGCAATCACTAGATGGTCCATCCTTTCGTCACAGCTCCAAATTTTGTCTCTGTAACTCCTTCCATGGGTGTTTTGTTCCCAATGCTGAGAAAGAGTAAAGTGTCACACTTTGGTCTTCGTTCTTGAATTTCATGCGTTTGGCAAGTTGTATCTTATATCTTGGGTATCCTAAGTTTCTGGGCTAATATCCACTTATCAGTGAGTACATATTGTGCTAGTTCCTTTGTGATTGGGTTACCTCACTCAGGATGATACCCTACAGGTCCATCCATTTGCCTAGGAATTTCATAAATTCATTCTTTTTAATAGCTGAGTAGTATTCCACTGTGTAAATGTACCACATTTTCTGTATTCATTCCTCTGTTGAGGGGCATCTGGGTTCTTTCCAGCTTCTGGCTATTATAAACAAGACTGCTATGAACATAGTGGAGCATGTGTCCTTCTTACCGGTTGGGACATCTTCTGGATATATGCCCAGGAGAGGTATTGCGGGATCCTCCGGTAGTACTATGTCCAATTTTCTGAGGAACCGCCAGACTGATTTCCAGAGTGGTTGTACAAGCTTGCAATCCCACCAACAATGGAGGAGTGTTCCCCTTTCTCCACATCCTCGCCAGCATCTGCTGTCACCTGAGTTTTTGATCTTAGCCATTCTGTCTGGAGTGAAATGGAATCTCAGTGTTGTTTTGATTTGCATTTCCCTGATGATTAAGGATGTTGAACATTTTTTCAGGTGCTTCTCTGCCATTCGGTATTCCTCAGGTGAGAATTCTTTGTTCAGCTCTGAGCCTCAGTTTTTAATGGGGTTATTTGATTTTCTGGAGTCCACCTTCTTGAGTTCTTTATATATATTGGATATTAGTCCCCTATCCGATTTGGGATAGGTAAATATCCTTTCCCAATCTGTTGGTGGCCTTTTTGTCTTATTGACAGTGTCTTTTGCTTTGCAGAAGCTTTGCAATTTTATGAGGTCCCATTTATTGATTCTTGATCTTACAGCACAAGCCATTGCTGTTCTATTCAGGAATTTTTCCCCTGTACCCATATCTTCGAAGCTTTTCCCTACTTTCTCCTCTATAAGTTTCAGTGTCTCTGGTTTTATGTGGAGTTCCTTAATCCACTTAGATTTGACCTTAGTACAAGGAGATAGAAATGGATCAATTCGCATTCTTCTACATGATAACCGCCAGTTGTGCCAGCACCATTTGTTGAAAATATTGTCTTTTTTCCACTGGATGGTTTTAGCTCCCTTGTCAAAGATCAAGTGACCATAGGTGTGTGGATTCATCTCTGGGTCTTCAATTCTGTTCCATTGGTCTACTTGTCTGTCACTATACCAGTACCATGCAGTTTTGATCACAATTGCTCTGTAGTACAGTTTTACGTCTGGCATGGTGATTCCACCAGAGGTTCTTTTATCCTTGAGAAGAGTTTTTGCTATCCTCGGTTTTTTGTTATTCCAGATGAATCTGCCGATTGGCTTTTCTAATTCGTTGAAGAATTGAGTTGGAATTTTGATGGGGATTGCATTGAATCTGTAGATTGCTTTTGGCAAGATAGCCATTTTTACAATGTTGATCCTGCCAATCCATGAGCATGGGAGATCTTTCCATCTTCTGAGATCTTCTTTAATTTCTTTCTTTAGAGACTTGAAGTTCTTATCATACAGATCTTTCACTTCCTTAGTTAGAGTCACACCAAGGTATTTTATATTATTTGTGACTATTGAGAAGGGTGCTGTTTCCCTAATTTCTTTCTCAGCCTGTTTATCCTTTGTGTACAGAAAGGCCATTGACTTGTTTGAGTTAATTTTATATCCAGCTACTTCATTGAAGCTGTTTATCAGCCTTAGGAGTTCTCTGGTGGAATTTTTAGGGTCACTTATATATACTATCATATCATCTGCAAAAAGTGATATTTTGACTTCTTCCTTTCCAATTTGTATCCCCTTGATCTCTTTTTGTTGTCTAATTGCTCTGGCTAATACTTCAAGTACTATGTTGAAAAGGTGGGGAGAAAGTGGGCAGCCTTGTCTAGTCCCTGATTTTAGTGGGATTGCTTCCAGCTTCTCTCCATTTATTTTGATGTTGGCTACTGGTTTGCTGTAGATTGCTTTTATCATGTTTAGGTATGGGCCTTGAATTCCTGATCTTTCCAGAACTTTTATCATGAATGGGTGTTGGATCTTGTCAAATGCTTTTTCTGCATCTAACGAGATGATCATGTGGTTTTTGTCTTTGAGTTTGTTTATATAATGGATTACATTGATGGATTTTCGTATATTAAACCATCTCTGCATCCCTGGAATAAAACCTACTTGGTCAGGATGGATGATTGTTTTGATGTGTTCTTGGATTCGTTTAGCAGGAACTGTATTGAGTATTTTTGCATCGATATTCATAAGGGAGATTGGTCTGAAGTTCTCTATCTTTGTTGGGTCTTTTTGTGGTCTAGGTATCAGAGTAATTGTGGCTTCATAGAATGAGTTGGGTAGAGTACCTTCCATTTCTATTTTGTGGAATAGTTTGTGAAGAACTGGAATTAGGTCTTCTTTGAAGGTCTGATAGAACTCTGAACTAAACCCATCTGGCCCTGGCTTTTTTTGGCTGGGAGACTATTAATAACTGCTTCTATTTCTTTAGGGGATATGGGACTGTTTAGATGGTCAACTTGATCCTAATTCAACTTTGGTACCTGGTATTTGTCCAGAAATTTGTCCATTTCGTCCAGGTTTTCCAGTTTTGTTGAGTATAGCCTTTTGTAGAAGGATCTGATGGTGTTTTAGATTTCTTCAGGATCTGTTGTTATGTCTCCCTTTTCATTTCTGATTTTGTTAATTAGAATTTTGTCCCTGTGCCCTTTAGTGAGTCTAGCTAAGGGTTTATCTATCTTGTTGAGTTTCTCAAAGAACCAACTCCTCGTTTGGTTAATTCTTTGAATAGTTCTTCTTGTTTCCACTTGGTTGATTTCACCCCTGAGTTTGATTATTTTCTGCCTTCTACTCCTCTTGGGTGAATTTGCTTCCTTTTCTTCTAGACCTTTTAGGTGTGTTGTCAAGCTGCTAATGTGTGCTCTCTCCAGTTTCTTTTTGGAGGCACTCAGAGCTATGAGTTTTCCTCTTAGGAATGCTTTCATTGTGTCCCAAATGTTGCGGCCGCCAGCAGCTCGCAACATGAACGGTTCGACTGAGAAGGCTACTCGAGCTGTAAGAGAGGAATCTAGATAGGGCGAAAGAAGAAACGGAGCTAAGACAAATTCATTCTGATCAAAGCTCAAATTTTATTGTTGGGACACTAGTTATGAAGGAAGGGGGAGGGGACCCGATTCCCGCCGAATAATCTCGGGTCCAGTAGAAAGGTGCACGTGTGTGGCTCCTCAGGTTCCAGCAGTGGGTGTGGCAGAACGAATGAGCAGGAAGCTCCACCCCGAGCAAGCAGGTTTCAGGCTGGGGGAGGGGAGACTACATCTCCTCCCTTTTATTAACAAAATTTAAAAAAAGAAAAAGCTGGCCTGAGGGGGGAAAAATTATCTATGCTCAATAGTTCTGCCTGGAATCTAGGGCTAAAGAAAAAACTTGCTTCACTGGGATTCTTTAACTTTTCTTATGGTAAACTGTATCTGGCTTAAGACTGTCCTTTCTAGTAAACAACTAACTGAAAGGCCTGGAGCTGCAGACTCTGACTTTATAATGCTAATTAGTACTTGGTAGGTAACTTTCTAGTTGAATTTTAAGTAGGGCGTTGGAACTCTGGCTAAGTTTGACTGAACAATGTGAAAATAACACTAAGTTGATATTCCTCCGCATTTTTGGATGATAGGTGGGAAACAGGGAGAAGGAGTTCGACCGGCTCTTGTAGTACAAGGCCAATTGGCTTTTTTATTTGGGTGGGAGGCAGTGAAGGGCTTGCCCTTTCAATAGTACGTCTCCAATCTCTCTCCCCCCTATTAATTAAGTTAAATAAGGCAACGCTTAACTGAGGTGATCAAATGATTTTCTCATCTGTAGATGAGTGGGCTTTTAACCTTGGCTTGGGTGGACATGGACCTGATTCCTCCCGTGGGTATTGATAAGACCCACACCTGTGGCTCTCGGTACCTTTTGGGGAGGCGAGGCAGAGCCGGAAAATATTTTTGATT